>NW_027141752.1:600000-829797 GCF_036365525.1 Heterodontus francisci | reverse complement strand
TACATGCTTGTGTGATTCATTCTGTACCTGTCAGTCCATGGCACTGTGTATGAGTGCGGGATTCATTCTGCATCTGTTAACCTCTGGTACTGTATGTGAACACAGGATTTATTTTATAGTTGCCACTCACTAGCATTATGTATCAGTGTGGGATTTATTCTGTATCTGTTAATCTGTTAACATGTAGGATTTGTTGTGTAGCTCTCTGTTTGGAGTGCTGTATATGAATGTGGGATTCATTCAGTTGCTCTCAGTATCTGGTGTTCCATGTGAGTTTGGGATGCATTCTGTATCGGTCAGGTATGGTGTTGGAAAGGATATGTTTCACACCTTAATGTTCCATAAATGTATTCTGACTTGTATCTAATTGAAAGGTGGATCAACTGAAGTTAATAGTTGTTGGTTTTAATCAGATATTGTGAGAGAGTTTTGGTCTAGTATTCAATCAGTATCACTGTGAACACAATTTGAGAATGGCAAAATATTTTACAATCTGATTGATGGCCTGGTATGTGAGGTCAGCTTCATTCAACTCGTAACAATGGAATTAATATTGCGTCTTCCAGTCTGACCCTTTGTCAGTTTTGTGGAGTGGTGTGTAACAAGTAGCTCAGTCTGCAGTCTGGGTACATTATTGAGATTAATTCTGTACCTTGCAATCAGGTACTGTTTGTCTGTTCTATCTTTGTTATTTTTTTATTTTTATTTAGAGATACAGCACTGAAACAGGCCCTTCGGCCCACCGAGTCTGTGCCGACCAACAACCACCCATTTATACTAACCCTACACTAACCCCATATTCTCTACCACATCCCCACTATTCTCCTACCACATACCTACCACCTACCTACACTAGGGGCAATTTACAATGGCCAATTTGCCTATCAACCTGCAAGTCTTTTGGAGGTGGGAGGAAACCGGAGCACCCAGAGGAAACCCACGCAGACACAGGGAGAACTTGCAAACTCCACACAGGCAGTACCAAGAATCGAACCCGGGTCGCTGGAGCTGTGAGGCTGCGGTGCTAACCACTGCACCACTGACATTGAATTTGTAGTTGAGGTTGCACTCTTATGAGAGTGACACAGTGCCTTGCAATCTGATAGTGGGTGTGATTTTGGACTGGGATTGATGTATCTACCTGTCAGTGGGACTGAGTTGGGGTGAAATGGAAACAACTTCAGTCTTTCCTGCTCTGTGTGACTGTTGGATTGAATGAATGTCTCTGGAACTTGAGATCAGTGCCAGTCTGACTACTTCTGTTGTTGGTGGAACTGATGTCTCTTCTCTCTGAGAGTGATACTGTACTTACTATGTGTGGATTGGCTGCACTTCCCCTTGAGTCGAGGAATCACTACATTTATTCCACTTCCTTCAAGTATTTGCCTGTAGGAAGAAAAGGTATTTATAGTTGACTTTGTTGCAGTTAGATACAACTGAGAGGCTTGCTAGGCCATTTCACAGGGCATTTAAGAGTCAAATTTATTGCTGTGGGTCTGGAGTCACATGTAGGCCGGACCAAGTAAGGAGAGCAGATTTCCTTCCCAGAAGGAAAATAGTGAACCAGATGGGTTTTTACAACAACCAACAATGGTTTCATGGCCATCATAAAACGAGCTTCATTTAATTCCAGATTTATTAAATAAATTCAACATTTTGCCATGGTGGAATTTGAACCCATGTCCCCAGAACAAGGCCCTGGGTTTCTGAGGTACTCGCCCAGTGACAATACCACTGCATCACTGCCTCCCCAATCAAAATCCTGGAACTCGCTTTCTAAGAGCACTGTTGGTGTACCTAACCCACATGGACTGCAGCTGTTCAAGAAGGCAGCTCACCACCACCTTCTCAAGGACAATTAGGGATGGGCAATAAATGTTGGCCTAGCCAGCGATGCCCACGTCACATGAACGAATAAAAAAAATCAGGAAGATGTGTGGTAGAAGATACAAATGTGACCAAAACAATGTTTCAATTAATAATCATTGTGAACAATCACAAAGGAAACCCAGCAACACAAACAGAGTCAGTGTCTGATTCCACTGCAGTCCTGCAGCCCCCAGCTACTGCATACCAGAGGCTTTGGCCATTTTACAACAATTAAATGACATCCAGAAACAATCCACTGGGCCATGAATGGGACTGACCGACAGAACAGGGACTTTTACACAGGTCAGATTTCCAGTTCCCGCTCCTATGGTCGAAGCGAAACCAAACAGCCGCTGTTTAAAATGTGTCCTTCACACTTCTCACCTGGTGCCTATAATAGATTCTCTTTGTGTAAATCCCCACATCCTGACTGTCCGCTTCTGTTTCCACACTTCACTGTCCAATAACAATAAACTGTGGGATCAGGCTGGATCGCTCTTTGCGCTGGCACAGTCACGATGGGCCGAATGGCCTCATTCTGTGTCGGAAATTTTCCATGTTTCTGTTAGCGGAATTGTTGCAGAAATCTGCGCCTGCACTCCCCTCCCCCAGCACTGCCTGTGAGCGGAAGAAGATGCTTTTAAACAGCCGCCAATGAAGAGATCCCGGTACCGGGGGAAGGCAGCAAACAGCAGCCTCCTTCCAGCAGCACATCGCTTTGGGAGCGTGTCCGCAGATGGACTCAGAGATCAGCATCGAGTCCGGGGCAAGTTCAGGGGGAGGTGGGGGCTGTTTGTAAGAGACGGAGTGGAGCGAGAACTGGTCCCGGAACATGGAGTGAGTGGGGGAAGGGAGAGACTATTCTCGGGCTGTGTGTGGACAAGGGGAGGGAGACAGAATGGGAAGAAACTGTTATTGTAGTGGAGTGAAACACTGACAATATTTGTGTGGCTGGGGTTCCTTTGCGGGTATCCATAATGATTATTATTTGAGGGATTAAATTAATTAAAACTCTATCTCCTATTTCACCTTGATTTGAATTAAAAAACATACTTTTGTTCCAACAGGCAAATAATTGAAGAAACCAGAGTAAATGTCATTTTTCCTCCACCCAAGTTACAAGGAAGAGTGTCACCAGCTCCTTCTCACACACAGTACGTACATTATCACTCACAGAGCGCAGAGAGACAGACAGATCATCAGTTCCACAGTCTCAGACAGCAGAAATAGTTCCAGAGACACATTTTCAATGTATCAATCAAACAGAACAGGAGAGACAGACGTTGTTTCCATGTCACCCCAACTCAGTACCACTGACAGGTAGATACATACATCCCAGTCCAAATTCACACCCACTATCAAATTATCAGTGTGTCAATCCCACAACACTGCAACCTCAGCTACAAATTAAATACACATAGAACTGGGTACATGGTTCCCGTTTCAAAGTTACAGAATTAGCCTCAATAATGTACTCTGAGATTCAAGTTAATACCCGCCCAATATTAACACATTATGGGTTTATAAGTTGCAGTATTAATTCCCATAGTGTATGCTGACATATACATTAGATACTAGTCCAAATTTCAGGTGCAGAATCAGATTGAGAGATTCCGTAAAATAGAATGTCTTTCCTGGATGTCAAGTGATATAGAGGATTGGATAAGGAAAAAAAAGGAGGCTTATGGCAGATTCAGAGTGCTGAAAACAGTGGAGGCACGAGAGGAGTATGGAAAGTGTAGGGCAGTACTTTAAAAAAGTAATTAGGAGAGCAAAGTGGGGTGATGAGAAAACACTGGCGGGCAAGATAAAGGAAAATCCCAAGGCATTTTATAAGTATATTATTTATTTTTTAAATTTTATTTAGAGATACAGCACTGAAACAGGCCCTTCAGCCCACCGAGTCTGCGCCGATCAACAAGCACCCATTTGTACTAATCCTACATTAACCCCATATTCTCTACCACATCCCCACCATTCTCCTACCACTTACCTACACTAGGGGCAATTTACAATGACCAATTTACCTATCAACCTGCAAGTCTTTGGAGGTGGGAGGAAACCGGAGCATCCAGCAGAAACCCACACAGACACAGGGAGAACTTGCAAACTCTGCACAGGCAGTAACCAGAACTGAACACAGGTTGACTGAAGCTGTGAGGCTGCAGTGCTAACTACTGCGCCACTGTGCCGCAAGAGGGTAACTAGGGAAAGAGTAGGGACCATTAGGGACCAAAGTGGCAATCTGTATGTGGAGCTGGAGGACATAAGTGAGGTTTTAAATGATTACTTTTCATCTGTGTTCACTATGGAGAAGGACGGTGTAGGTATAGAGATCAGGGAGGGGGATTGTGATAAACTTCAACAAATTAGCACTGAAAGGGAAGAAGTATTAGCTGTTTTAGCGGGCTTAAAAGTGGATAAATCCACAGGGCCAGATGAGATGTTATGTGAGGCAAGGGAGGAGATAGCAGGGGCTCTGACACAAATTTTCAAATCCTCTCTGGCCACAGGAGCGGTACCAGAGGACTGGAGGAAAGTTACTGTGGTACCTTTATTCAAGAATTGTAGCAGGGATAAACCAGGTAATTACAGGCTGGTGAGTCTAACATCAGTGGTAGTGAAACTATTGGGAAAAATTCTGAGGGACAGGATTAATCTCCACTTGGAGAGGCAGGGATTAATCAGGGATAGTCAGCATGGCTTTGTCAGGGGGAGATTATGTCTAACTAACTTGATTGAATTTTTCGAGGAGGTGACTAGATGTGTAGATGAGGGTAAAGCAGTTGATGTAGTCTACATGGACTTCAGTAAGGCTTTTGATAAATTCCCGCATGGGAGATTGGTTAAGAAGGTAAGAGCCCATGGGATCCAGGGCAATTTGGCAAATTGGATCCAAAATTGGCAGGAGGCAGAGGGTGATGGTCAAGGGTTGTTTTTGCGAGTGGAAGCCTGTGACCAGTGGTGTATCACAGGGATCGGTGCTGGGATCCTTGCTGTTTGTAGTGTACATTAACGACTTAGACGTGAATATAGGAGGTATGATCAGTAAGTTCGCAGATGACACTAAAATTGGTGGGGGTCGTAAATAGTGAGGAGGAAATACTTCAATTACAGGACGATATAGATGGGCAGAGCAGTGGCAAATGGAAGTTAATCCTGAGAAGTGCAAGATGATGCATTTTGGGAGGACTAACAAAGCAAGGGAATATACAATGGATGGTAGGACCCTAGGAAGAACAGAGGGCCAGAGGGACCTTGGTGTACTTGTCCATAGATCACTGAAGGCAGGAGCACAGTTAGATAAGGTGATTAGGAAGGCATATGGGACACTTGCCTTTATTAGCCAAGGCATAGAATGTAAGAGCAGGGAGGTTATGTTGGAGCTGTATAAAATGTTAGTTAGGCCACAGCTGGAGTACTGTGTACAGTTCTGGGCACCACACTGCAGGTAGGATGTGATTGCACTGGAGAGGGTGCAAAGGAGATTCACCAGGATGTTGCCTGGGCTGGAGCATTTCAGCTGTGAAGAGAAACTGGATAGGCTAGGATTGTTTTCTTTAGAGCATGAAGGCTGAGGGGGGACCTGATTGAGGTATACAAAATTATGAGGGGCATTGATAGGTTAGATAGGAAGAAACCTTTTTCCTTAGCAGAGGGGTCAATAACCAGGGGCCATAGATTTAAGGTAAGGGGAAGGAGGTTTAGAGGGAATTTGAGGAAAACATTTCTCACCCAGATGGTGGTTGGAATCAGGAACACACTGCCTGAAGGGGTGGTAGAAGCAGGAACCCTCACAACGTTTAAGAAGTCTTTAGATGAGCACTTGAAATGCCATAGCATACAAGGCTATGGACCAAGTGCTGGAAAATGGGATTAGAATAGATAGGTGCTTGATGGCCAGCACAAACACGATGGGCTGAAGGGCCTGTTTCTGTGCTGCATAACCCTATGACTCTATAACCTGAGATACAAACTCAGTTTCCACTTTAAAACTCCCCCGGATTGTGAAACTAAAAGATAAAATAGCAATTCAATTTGTATTGACTGTGCTTTGGATCACATTCCAGCCTTCATACAGTATGAGACTGGAAGATACTGTAGCAGTTCCATTCGTGCAGACTCAGCTCTACATTACAGGCAAGTCCAAGATTCTCACTCAGAGTCAGACTGAATGGCACTGATCAAATTGATTAGTACAGCCTGAGTTACACTTGCACACCAATCCTGTATCAGATTGAAGGATACATTATCTTTCACTGTTGTGTTCACAGTGACAGATATTTAATAGTAGGCAAAATCTTACACACTTTGTCTGCTTAAAACCTACTCCATCAATGGCCTGTTGTTGTGCTGAAATTTGTATGTAGAATGAATCCAGACTTGCAAACAGTCCCAGAGACTGAAGGTTACATAATGAATCCCACATTAACATGAAGTAGCAAAGACTGACAGATAGTGATTCTGAAATACATGTCCAGTATTAGATGCTGAAAGATACAGACTGACTATTATACTCACTCACAGTACCTGAGCCTTAGTGATACTCAATCTCTCACATGCTAATAGTACTACTGACCGATTCAGAAAGAGTACCAGACACTCACGTAGAGTTCCAGACACTCACGTAGAGTACCGGACACTCACGTAGAGTACCGGACACTCACGTAGAGCAGCAGACACTCACATAGAGTACCAGACACATGCATAGAGCACCAGACACTCAGATAGAGTACAAGACACATGCATAGAGCACCAGACACTCACATAGAACAGCAGACACTCACATAGAGTACAAGACACTCACATAGAGTACCAGACACTCACATCGAGCAGCAGACACTCACATAGAGTACAAGACACATGCATAGAGCACCAGACACTCACATAGAGCAGCAGACACTCACATATAGTACCAGACACTGACATAGAGCACCAGACACTCACAAAGAGCAGCAGACACTCACATAGAGCAGCAGACACTCACATAGAGTACCAGACACTGACAGAGAGCAGCTGACATTGAGACACACACACACACACACACTACCAGAGACTGACGGATATAGAATAAATCCCACATTTATATACAATACTAGTGGCTGAAAAAATACCAAATGAATCCAACAATCACATACAGACCACTGACAGAATGTATCCTACACTCATATTCAATACCAGAGACTGACAGGTTCAGAATGTATCTCACACAGTAACAATGAGTAACAGAGACAAAATGAATCCTACATTCACAAACTATACTGGAGACTGGCAGGTAATAATGAATCTCACTCTCACTTACAGGACAACAGGCTGATGGATTTAGCACAACATTACAGCTATTGTTTGTATAACAAAAGGTAATCACAGATATTTTCATACCTCGGCTGGATTTTTTGCAGGAGGCGGGGCTCCTGGTGCCAGGCCTAAAAGGTGGGGGGAGACCTGCCTCTGCATTTTTTCAGCACCCCTGCCCCTCGAGCGATTCTGAATCTTTTGTTGTCAAAGTTTAAGGAGCCGGGATCCGTGTCCTATTAAAAACTTTAATAGGAACCGGGATCCCATCCCCAAGAGCTGCCGGTCGTTTACAGGGCTGGCAGTTCAGCAGTATCGGCAGCTCCACTGGGAGTAGTGGCCATTGCCAGTACTGCAGAGGCCTCAGACCCAGGCCCAGCACTGGATCTTGGCAAAGTGGCAGTGAGGCGGGTTTGCTGGGGCCAGTCCGGAAGGCCCCAGCGAGGGGTGGGGTGGGCGTTTGGTTTGGGGGTGTGTTGTCCCTGGGGATACAGTTGTTCCCAGTGGGGCTCCTCTGTCGGCCACAGATTATCCACGAAGGAGGGACCACCCCCGCCATCCCGCAGGGAGGCCATTGAGTAGGAAGGTTGTTGTCAGACGATTCCGCCTCCAGGAGAATCTGAACCAGGATTCCCGACGTCGGGTTCCATGGTGGTGGGTAATTCTGCCCTGATTCTTCGCCTCCTCACCCCCCACCACAAAATCCGCCATCAGGATGAGAACAAAAACCAGCCCCTAGTGTTTGTAAACCTACCCGTCCACCAGAATATGAACAATTCTTGTCTGTTGCGTTTTTCTTTGATCTGCAAACTTCGTTGCACCGCAGTGTGGTGATATCTAGTGGCCGGGAGTGAGAACTGCAACAGAGTGGCAGAAATTCATAGGATCTGTCAGTGTTGCAGAAACAGGGCAATATGAGGAATTAGGAAGTGGATTGATAGGGTAGACATGGAGATGTTTCCACTTGTGGAGGTTTCCAAAGTGAGGGGCCAAAAATATAAAACAGTCATTAGAGCGGCACAGTGGCGCAGTGGTGAGCACCGCAGCCTCACAGCTCCAGCGACCCGGGTTCAATTCTGGGTACTGCCTGTGTGGAGTTTGCAAGTTCTCCCTGTGTCTGCGTGGGTTTTCTCCGGGTGCTCCGGTTTCCTGCCAAAAGACTTGCAGGTTGGTAGGTAAATTGGCCATTATAAATTGCCCCTAGTATAGGTAGGTGGTAGGGAAATATAGGGACAGGTGGAGATGTGGTAGGAATATGGGATTAGTGTAGGATTAGTATAAATGGGTGGTTGATGGTCGGCACAGTCTCGGTGGGCCGAAGGGCCTGTTTCAGTGCTGTATCTCTAAAACTAAACTAAAACTAAAAACTAAATCAAAAATAAACAGGAGAACGTATTTTCCCTGAGAACGTTTAACATTTGGAAGCTGCTATCACCGAGAGCAGTTATGGCGAAGTGCAGAGAGGGGTTTAAGGAAAAGCTCGATAAGTGTCTGAGGTAGAAAGGATTTCAGGGAGATGCAGATAGTGAGAATTGATGTAGAATGGGTGGAGGGAGAACCATCAAGCAATTGGGACAAATGGCCCCTGTCAGTAGAATGAATCCAGACACACAAAATGTCCCAGAGACATAATGAATCCCACACCCATACAGTGTACCAGAGACACAACGATACAGAATGAATCTTGCATGCACACATATCATCAGAGATTGACAGGTACAGCCTGAATCCTACACACATCCATTATCCAAGCATAAGAGATACAGAATGATTTCCACACTCAGATACAGTATTAGAGATAGACAGATACAAAACCAATTGTAAGCACACATACAGTGTCAATGACCAATTCAGAATGAGTTCCAAACTCACAAACTGTACCAGAGACTGAGAGAAACAAAATCAATTCCACACTCACATGCACTACCAGATACAAAATGAATCCTATACCTACACACAGTACCACTGACACATTCAAAATTATCTCCAATACTATCCACAGGTCCAGAGACAGACAGATACGGACTAAATACTATGCTCAAATACACTAACAGAGATTGACAGGTACAGCCTGTATCCTACACACACAGTACCAGAGCCTGTCAGATACAGATGAAATACTGCATACATATACAGTACCAGAACTGAGAGATACAGAATGAATCCAATACTCACACATAGCGCCAGAGATTGACAGATATTGAAATAATCCCACACTCACATAAAGCAGTGGAGACAGAACAAGACAGACTGAATTCTACACTCCATACAGTACCACTGACTGACTGAGATAGAATGGATTCCAAACTCACACACGCTATTAGAGACTAAGAGATGTATGATGATTCCCACACTCATAGAGAATATTGAATCATACCTTGCAACCAATGTTCCAGACTCTTCCATCACCATCCATGGGTATGTCATAGAGTCATAGAGTTATATAGAAACAGGCCCTTCGGCCCATTCTGTCCGTGCTGGCCATAAAACACCCAACTATTCTAATCCCATATTCCTGCACTTGGCCCACAGCCCTGTATGCTATGGCGTTTCAAGTGGTCATCTAAATACCTCTTAAATGTTGTGAGGGTTCCTGCCTCCACCACCTCTTCAGGCATTGCGTTCCAGATTCCAACCACCCTCTGGGTGAAAAAATGTTTCCTCAAATCTCCCCTAAACCTCCTGCCCCTTACCCTAAATCTATGCCCCCTGGTTCTTGACCCCTCCGCTAAGGGAAAAAGTTTCCTCCTATCTAACTTATCAATGCCCCTCATAATCTGGTACACCTCAATCATGTCCCCCCTCAGCCTTCTCTGCTCTAAGGAAAACAACCCTAGCCTTTTCAGTCTCTCTTCATAGCTGAAATGCTCCAGCCCAGACAACATCCTGGTGAATCTCCTCTGCACCCTCTCCAGTGCAATCACATCCTTCCTATAGTGTGGTGACCAGAACTGTGCACAGTACTCCAGCTGAGGCCTAACTAGCATTTTATACAGCTCCATCATAATCTCCCTGCTCTTATATTCTATGCCTCGGCTAATAAAGGCAAGTATCCCATATGCCTTCCTAACTACCTTATCTACCTGTGCTGCTGCCTTCAGTGATCTATGGACAAGTACACCAAGGTCCCTCTGACTTTCTGTACTTCCTAGGGGCCTACCATCCATTGTGCATTCCCTTGCCTTGTTAGTCCTCCCAAAATGCATTACCTCACACTTTTCAGGATCAAATTCCATTTGCCACTGCTCTGCCCTTCTTACCAGCCCATCTATATCTCCCTGTAATCTAAGGATTTCCTCCTCACTATTTACAACACCACCAATTTTCATGTCATCTGCGAACTTACTGATCATGCCTCCTATATTCACATCTAAATCATTAATGTACACTACAAAGATCAAGGGTCCCAGCACCGATCCCTGTGGTACACCACTGGTCACAGGCTTCCAATCGCAAAAACAGCCCTCAACCATTACCATGTCCTGTGCTACCAGCAGGACAGATCCACCAGAGCTGGCGGCACAATTGTATACAGTCAGGATAGAGTTGCCCTGGGAGTCCTCAATGAAGTCTCATGGTGTCAGGTCAAACATGGGCAACAGAATTTGTTTATGTTTAGGTTTATGTTTAGAGATACAGCTCTGAAACAGGCCCTTCAGCCCACCGAGTCTGTGCCGACCATCAACCACCCATTTATACTAATCCTACACTAATCCCATATTCCTACCACATCCCCACCTGTCCCTATATCTCCCGACCACCTACCTATACTAGGGGCAATTGCGAATGGCCAATTTACCTCTCAACCTGCAAGTCTTTGGCATGTGGGAGGAAACCGGAGCACCCGGAGAAAACCCACGCAGACACAGGGAGAACTTGCAAACTCCACACAGGCAGTACCCAGAATTGAACCCGGGTCGCTGGAGCTGTGAGGCTGCGGTGCTAACCACTGCGCCACTGTGCCGCCCATTTCCTGCTAATTACCCTCCCTCAGCTGGAGAACCAGTACTCCTCCATGTTGAACACCAACTGGAAGAAGCACTGAGGGTAGCAAGGGCACAGAATGTACTCTGGGTGGGCGACTTGAAGGACATATCTGCCAGACTGGAACAATGCAGGTGGAGAACCAACAAGAGGGGAAAATCCTACTTGACCTTGTCCTCACCAATCTACCTGTTGCAGACACATCTGTCCATGACAGCACTGGTAAGCATGACCACCACACAGTGCTTGTGGAGATAAAGTCCCATCTTCACACTGAGGACTCCCTGCATCGTGTAGTGTGGTACTACCAACATGCGAAATGTGATAGATTCAGAACAGATCTAGCAGCTCAAAACTGGACATCCATGAGGGACTGTGGACCATCAGCAGCAGCAGATTGGTATTCAAACACAATCTGTAACCTCTGGCCAGGCATATTCCTCTCTCTACCATTACCATCAAGCCATGGAATCAACCCTGGTTCAATGAAGAGTGAAGGAGAGCATGCCGGGAGCAGCATCAGGCCTACATAAAGATGAGGTGCCAGCCTGATGAAGCTACAACACAGGGCTACATACATGCTAAGTAGCAGAAGCAAAATGTGTTGGACAGATCTAAGCCATCCCACAGCCAATGGATCAGATCGAAGCTCTTCAGTCCTGCAACAGACAGTTGTGAATGGTGGTGGACAATGAAAGAACTAACCAGTGGAGGAGGCTCCACAACCATTTCCATCCACAATGATGTGGGAGTCAAGCACATCATTGCAATAGACAACGCTGCTCATTTACACCATCTTTAGCCAGAGGTGCTGAGTGGATGATCCTCCTCCTGAGATCCCCAGGAGTCACAAATGCCAGTCTTCAGCCAATTGTGATATGAAGAAACAGCTGAAAGGACTGGATACCGAAAAGGTTATTGACCCTGCCAACAATCTGGCTGTAGTACTGAAGACTTGTGTTCCAGAACTAGCCGAACCCCTAGCCATGGTGTTCCAGTATAACTACAACACTGGTAACAGGCAATGTAAAGTACTATTGACAAAATCAGAATGTGACCCAAACTCTCACACAGTATCTGATAGTGACAGATGCAGATTTAATACCACACACATAAACAGTACCAGAGACTGACAGATACAAACTGAATCCAACACACATAAACTGTGCCAGACACTGACAGATACAGACTGAATCCAACACACATAAACTGTACCAGAAACTGACAGATACAGACTGAATCCAACACACATAAATTGTACCACAGACCAACATATACAGACTGAATCCAACACACATAAACCGTACCAGAGACTGACAGATACAGACTGAATCCAACACACATAAACCGTACCAGAGACTGACAGATACAGACTGAATCCAACACACATAAACTGTACCAGAGACCAACATATGCAGACTGAATCCAACACACATAAACTGTACCAGAGACTGACAGATACAGACTGAATCCAACACGCATAAACTGTACCAGAGACTGACAGATACAGACTGATTCCAACACACATAAACCGTACCAGAAACTGAGATATACAGACTGAGTCCAAAACGCATAAACTGTAACAGAGACCAACATATACAGACTCAATCCAACACACATAAACTGTACCAGAGACTGACATATACAGACTGAATCCAACACACATAAACTGTACCAGAGACCAACATAAACAGACTCAATCCAACACGCATAAACTGTACCAGAGACTGACAGATACAGACTGAATCCAACACACATAAACTGTACCAGAGACTGACAGATACAGACTGAATCCAACACACATAACCCGTACCAGAGACTGACAGATACAGACTGAATCCAACACGCATAAACTGTACCAGAGACTGAGAGATACAGACAGAACCCAACACACATAAACTGTACCAGAGACTGAGAGATACAGACTGAATCTAACACACATAAACTGTACCAGAGACTGAGAGATACAGACTGAATCCAACAGGCATAAACCATAGCAGAGACTGAGAGATACAGACTGAACCCAACACACATAAACTGTACCAGAGACTAAGAGATACAGACTGAATCCAACACGCATAAACTGTACCAGAGACTGAGAGATACAGACAGAACCCAACACACATAAACTGTACCAGAGACTGACAGATACTGACTGGATCCAACACGCATAAACTGTGCCAGACACTGACAGATACAGACTGAATCCAACACACATAAACCGTACCAGAGACTGACAGATACAGACTGAATCCAACACACATAAACCGTACCAGAGACTGACAGATACAGACTGAATCCAACACACATAAACTGTACCAGAGACCAACATATACAGACTGAATCCAACACACATAAACTGTACCAGAGACTGACAGATACAGACTGATTCCAACACACATAAACCGTACCAGAGACTGAGATATACAGACTGAGTCCAACAAGCATAAACTGTACCAGAGACCAACATATACAGACTCAATCCAACACGCATAAACTGTACCAGAGACTGACATATACAGACTGAATCCAACACACATAAACTGTACCAGAGACCAACATAAACAGACTCAATCCAACACGCATAAACTGTACCAGAGACTGACAGATACAGACTGAATCCAACACACATAAACTGTACCAGAGACTGACAGATACAGACTGAATCCAACACGCATAAACTGTACCAGAGACTGATAGATACAGACAGAACCCAACACACATAAACTGTACCAGAGACTGAGAGATACAGACTGAAATTAACACACATAAACTGTACCAGAGACTGAGAGATACAGACTGAATCCAACACACATAAACTGTACCAGAGACTGAGAGATACAGACTGAATCCAACAGGCATACACCATAGCAGAGACTGAGAGATACAGACTGAACCCAACACACATAAACTGTACCAGAGACTGACAGATACAGACTGAATCCAACACACATAACCCGTACCAGAGACTGACAGATACAGACCGAATCCAACACACATAACCCGTACCAGAGACTGACAGATACAGACTGAATCCAACATGCATAAACTGTACCAGAGACTGACAGATACAGACAGAACCCAACACACATAACCCGTACGAGAGACTGACAGATACAGACTGAATCCAACATGCATAAACTGTACCAGAGACTGAGAGATACAGACTGAATCTAACACACATAAACTGTACCAGAGACTGAGAGATACAGACTGAATCCAACACGCATAAACTGTACCAGAGACTGAGAGATACAGACTGAATCCAACACACATAAACTGTACCAGAGACTGAGAGATACAGACTGAATCCAACAGGCATAAACCATAGCAGAGACTGAGAGATACAGACTGAACCCAACACACATAAAATGTACCAGAGACTGAGAGATACAGACTGAATCCAACACGCATAAACTGCACCAGAGACTGAGAGATACAGACTGAATCCAACACGCATAAACCATAGCAGAGACTGACAGATACAGACTGAATCCAACACACATAAACTGTACCAGAGACTGAGAGATACAGACTGAATCCAACACGCATAAACTGTACCAGAGACTGAGAGATACAGACTGAGTCCAACACGCATAAACTGTACCAGAGACTGAGAGATACAGACTGAATCCAACACGCATAAACCATAGCATAGGCTGAGAGATGCAGACTGAACCCAACACACATAAACTGTACCAGAGACTGAGATATACAGACTGAATCCATCACACATAAACTGTACCAGAGGCTGACATACACAGACTGAATCCAACACGCATAAACTGTACCAGAGACTGAGAGATACAGACTGAATCCAACACACATAAACTGTACCAGAGAATGACATATACAGACTGAATCCAACAAGCATAAACTGTACCAGAGACTGAGAGATACAGACTGAATCCAACACGCATAAACTGTACCAGAGACTGAGAGATACAGACAGAACCCAACACACATAAACTGTACCAGAGACTGAGAGATACAGACTGAATCCA
The DNA here is from genome assembly GCF_036365525.1 of Heterodontus francisci. Taxonomy (NCBI): domain Eukaryota; kingdom Metazoa; phylum Chordata; class Chondrichthyes; order Heterodontiformes; family Heterodontidae; genus Heterodontus; species Heterodontus francisci. Next base: position 814,645 of record NW_027141752.1, on the reverse strand, counting down.
ACACGCATAAACTGTACCAGAGACTGAGAGATACAGACTGAATCCAACACACATAAACTGTACCAGAGACTGAGAGATACAGACTGAATCCATCACACATAAACTGTACCAGAGACTGACATATACAGACTGAATCCAACAAGCATAAACTGTACCAGAGACTGAGAGATACAGACTGAATCCAACACGCATAAACTGTACCAGAGACTGAGAGATACAGACTGAATCCAACACGCAGACTGAATCTCTCGCTGTCTCTTGCTAATTTGCTCAGTCCCTTTTTTTGTCCGCAGTATTTTGGTTTTAATTTACCTTTTTCTGTCAGTTCCTTTCTGAATGCTAATAGTGGTTTGCTGTTTTTCTGTGTGTTTTTCTCTTCCTGCCCCATTCTTGGTGATGTTACTCAGTGTCCTTATACCATTGTGCAGTGAGGGTGAGTCTGTCAGCGCGTGTGTTGCTGACTCTGGGATTCTTGAGCGAGCTGACTGCAAGACTATTATTTTAAAAAGATCAAGAAAAAAGACATCTCTTTCGCTAAGCACTAATCTGTAGCTTGAATTCAATCATTCCACAGCAGAGTAGCGCAGCGGAAGCATGCTGGGCCCTTAACCCAGATGTCGATGGATGGAACCATTCTCTGCTATTTATCTTTCATCGTAACGCAAACAACTCACTTTTAAAACATTGTGTTACCCACAATCGCATCACGCTTCTGAAAACACTGGAATGCCATCAGCTTTTTCCTTGTAACATTGTGTAGCCAGGCTGAGCCTCCCAACACCTGCTTTTCCGTAATAAAAACAGAAAATCTGGAAATACTCAGTGTGTCTGGCGGCATCTGTTAATAGATAATGTTTCAGGTTAACGTTCCGAAGAAGGGTCACTGACCCGAAACGTTAACTCTGCTTCTCTTTCCACAGATGCCGCCAGACCTGCTGAGTATTTCAAGCATCTTCTGTTTATGTTTCAGATTTCCAGCATCTGCAGTATTTTGCCTTTGTACATGCGTTGCTATGTCTGGGACTGTTTGAGTGCAATGCTATTGCTTTATAAACAGCGTTGAAACAAACATTTATCTCGCTAACACACAGCACGAATACACAGCTGGATATAAACAGCAGCCTGCAGCAGAGGGCGCAGTGGAAGTTTATTAACACAAATAATTCAGCAACACAGTGTGTACTGCTACGCACAGTCACCTCGTCTTAACTCTTTATTTACATCAACTTCTTGCTTCCAATAAACACTTCAATTTGGAACATAGCTTCCAAAACACCTTTATTCACAAACCTGAACACAAGCTGCAAATGCTGCAAACACACACCAGCCCAGACTTTCCCCTTTCTGTCAACACATTCCTGCATCACTGCCTCTCCATCAACAGTTGCTGATAGAATCATACAATCATAGAATGGCGACAGCACAGAAGGAGGCCATTCGGCCTGTCGAACCGGTGCTGGCTCTCTGCTAGAGCAATTCACCTCGTCCCACGCCCCAGTCAGTTTAACATTGGTGGTGGGGAAACTTCGAGAACAAATAATTCAGGACAAAATTAATAGTCACATGGACAAATGCAGGTTCATTCAAGAAAGCCAGCATGAATTTCTTAAGGGAGAATCATGTTTAACTAACTTGCTGGAGTTTATTGATGAGGTAACAGAGAGGGTTCATGAGGGCAATGCAGTTGATGTGGTGTACATGGACTTTCAAAAGGTGTTTGATACAGTGCCACACAACAGACTTGTGAGCAAAATTATAGCTCATGGAATAAAAGGGAGGTAGCAACATGGATATGGAATTGGCTGAGTGACAGAAAGCAAAGAGTTGTGGTTAATGGATGTTTTTCGAGTTGGGAGAAGGTTTGTAGTGGAGTTCCCCAAGGGTCAGTGTTGGGACCCTTGTTTTTCCTGATATATATTAATGATCTAGACCTAGGTGTACAGAGCAGAATTTCAAAGTTTATGGATGATATGAAACTTGGAAGCATTGTGAACTGTGTAGAACTTCAATAGGGCAGACAGGTGACAGATGAGGTTCAATGTGGAGAAATGTGAGGTGATTTATTTTGGTAAGAAGAGCATGGAGAAACAATACAAAATAAAGGGCACAATTCTAAAGGAGTTTAGGAGCAGAGGAACCTATGTTTATATGGGCATAGGTCATTGAAGGTGGCAGGACAGGTTGAGAGAGTGGTTAATCAAGCATACAGTATCCTGGGCTTTATTAAGAGGGGCATAGAGTACAAGAGCAAGGAAGTTATGTTGAACTTGTATGAGACACCAGTTCGGCCTCAGCTGGAGTATTGCATCCATTTCTGGGTGCTGCACTTTAGGAAGGATGAGAAGACATTGGAGAGAGTACAGAAAAGATTCACGAGAATGGTTCCAGGAATGAGGAACTTCAGTTATGAAGATAGATTGGAGAAGTTGGGATGGTTTCCCTTGGAGGAGAGAAGGCTGAGAGGAGATTTGATAGAGGTATTCAAAATCATGAGGGGTCTGGACAGAGTAGATAGAGAGCAACTGTTCACACTCATGAAAGGATCGAGAAGGAGAGGGCACAGATTTAATGTATTTGGTAAGAGAAGCAAAAGTGACATGAGGAAAAACTTTTCACACAGCGAGTGGTTAAGGTCTGGAATGCGCTGCCTCAGAAAGTGGTGGAGGCAGGTTCAATTGAAGCATTCAAAAGGGAATTAGACAGTTAAGTGAAAAGGAAGAATGTGCAGGGTTATGGGGAGAAAGCAGGAGAATGGGACTGAGGGAATTGCTCTTTCAGAGAGCCGGGGCAGACATGATGGGCCGAATGGCCTCCTCTGCACTGTAACAATTCTGTGATTCTGCGGTGAGCAGAGCAGACACACAAGCTCAATGACAGGACAGCTCGGCTGTCCCTGAGTTTCAGCTCCCGGCTCTTACATTTCCTCATCCACACTGTCTTTACTGTGGATGTTCAGGGGTTCCTTGTCGGATCTGAGGACTGTATCCATTAAACATTCTGAGCCAGGAGATCCACACACTCTCTGTTACCAAGATTTATGGGTTATTTATACCCCCAGCTCCCTCTGCTCCTGCACCTTCTTAGAATTGTTCCCTTTATTCTATATTGTCTCTCCATGTTCTTATTACCAAATGAATCACCTAATTTCTCTGCATTGAACTTCATCTGCCATCAGTCCACCAACTTGTCTATGTCCTTTTGAAGTTCTACACTATCCTCCTCACAGTTCACAATGCTTCCAAGTTTCGTATTATCCACAAACTTTGAAATTCTGCCCTGTACACCAAGGTCTCGGTCATTAATATATATCAGGAAAGGCAAGGGTCCCAACACTGATCCCTGGGGAATTCCACTACAAACCTTCCTCCAGCCCAAATAAACATCCATTGATCACTACTCTTTGTTTCCTGTCACTCAGCCAATTCCGTATCCATGTTGCTACTGTCCCTTTTATTCCATGAGTATCTAATGCTTTTTGAAAGTTCATGTACACATCAACAGCATTGTCCTCAATAACCCTCTCTGTTACCTCCTCAAAAAACTCCAGAAAGTTAGTTAAACATAATTTTCCCTGAAGACATACGGTGCAACGTTGGCAATTCTCCAGTCCTCTGGCTCCACTCGCGAGTCTAAGACACTTCCGGGTCTCTTTAATTTCGAAGGAAAAGTTGAAAAGGGCTGTTCGGTTTTCCTCTGACAGAGAGCGTGTTTCACTCGGGTTAATATAACCCGGGACTTTTGCTGCTGAAATGAATTCTGCAAGGTCCCAGCAAACACACCGGCTCTCTCCTTTCTCCCCTCTTTCTATCGGATTGTTTTACCAGGAGGGGCTCAATAATAACAAACCCCCTGCAGGGAATGACCGCAAATTGAGCATCTAAATGGGGCAAGTGGGCAGCGTTCTAGGTTCTAGGTTCCCCCTACCCCGCCCCTCCCTCCCTCCAGTCCAAGCCCCTCTTCACTTTCTTTGGGACTTTGATGAGGGTGAAATGGGGAAAGTTCCCATTGATGTTTGAATGCTGAATTGCTGCAGATCTCTGCGCACGCGCGATGTAGCCCCGCCCCCAGTGGGACGTCACAATGAGGAGTGGAGCGCATGCGCATCCTTTCCCCAACCCAGTCTGTGAGGCCATTCACTCAATCAGGGGAAGATGCTTCAAATCAGCTGCTAATGGAGACTTCCCGGGCCCGGGGGAAGGGAACAAACAGCATCTACTTCCAGCAGCCACTGCTTTGGGAGCGTGTCCGCAGATGTGCTCAGAGATTAGCATTGAGTGGTGGGAAGTTGAGGGGGAGTCGGGGAGTGTTTGTAACAGACACTGTGGAGCAGGAGCTGCTCCCGGAACATGGAGTGAGCCGGGGACATGGGGAAGGGAGAGTTCATTCTCGGACAGTGTCTGTACAGGCTCAGGGAGACACAATGGGAAGAAATCACTATTGAAAATCACTGACAATTTCACCAGCCAAAGGAGAGGGAATTTTCCTGCTTTAGTTCCAGTCTCTCACTGTTTGTTGGATTGTGAACAGTGGGGGGAAAATAGCCGCAAAATAACGATGTGGACAGTTAGACAAAGAACATTTATTGCAGACACCAGGTGAGAAGTGTGAAAGGCACATTTTAAATAGTGGCTGCTTGTTTTCTGTTGAAATAGAAATGTGACTGTGTAAAGGTCACTGCTCTATCGGACAGTCCCAGTCATTGAGCAGTGCAGGGCTTGTGTTGTTTCTGAATGTCACAAACTTGTTGTAAAACCACTGCAAACACCTGGTAAACAGAAGCTGAATACTGCAGTACTGCAGTGGAGTCAGACACTGACACTGTTTGTGTTTCTGGTTTTCATTTTGTGATTGTTCATAATGATTATTATTGGGACGATTACATTGATCGCTTTTGTATCTTCTACCTCACCAATTCTTCAGGTATAAGAACAAGAAGTGCTGGAAATACTCAGCAGGTCTGGTAGCATCTGTGGAGAGAGAAGCAGAGTTAACGTTTCAGGTCAGTGACCCTTTTTCAGAACTGGCAAATATTAGAAATGTAAAAGGTTATAAGCAAGTAAAGCAGGGGTGGGGCAAGAGATAACAAAAGACAAGGTGCAGATAGGAGAAGGTCACAGAATAGTTGACCAGAAAGTCGTGGAGCAAAGGCAAACAATATGTTAATGGTGTGTTGACAAACAAAGCATTAGTACAGCGTGATGCCACTACCAAACGCATCTTCCCCTCCCTTCCCCTGTCAGCATTCTGAAGGGATCGCTCCCTCCGTGACACCCTGGTCCGCTCCTCCATTACCCCCACCACCTCATCCCCTTCCCAAGGCACCTTCCCCTGCAATCGCAGGAGGTGTAATACCTGCCCATTTACCTCCTCTCTCCTCACTATCCCAGGCCCCAAACACTCCTTTCAGATTAAGCAGCGATTTACTTGTACTTCTTTCAATGTAGTATACGGTATTCACTGCTCACAATATGCTCTCCTGTCCATTTAGGAGACCAAACGGAGACTGGGTGACCACTTTGCGGAACACCTGTGCTCAGTCCGCATGCAGGACCCTGAGCTTCCGGTTGTTTGCCATTTCAACACTCCCCCCTGCTCTCATGCTCACATCTCTGTCCTGGGCTTGCTGCAGTGTTCCAGTGAACATCAACGCAAGCTCGAGGAACAGCATATCATTTACCAATTAGGCACACTACAGCCTGCCGGACTGAACATTGAGTTTAATCATTTCAGAGCATGACGGGCCCCCCATTTTACTTTTATTTTTAGTTTTTTTTTTCCTTTTTTAATATATGTTTTGTTTTTATTTTATTTCATAGTTTGTTCAGTTTGCTTACCCACTGTTTTTTTTTCATGTTGGTACTTGTGGCTGTTCAATTTTCAGTCCGTTAACACCCTATCTGTACTGATGCTTTGTCTTTCCGCACACATTAACATATCATTTGCCTTTGCTCCATGACCTTCTGGTCAACTATTCTGTGACCTTCTCCTATCTGCACCTTGTCTTTTGTTATCTCTTGCCCCACCCCTGCTTTACTTGCTTGTAACCTTTTACATTTCTAATATTTGCTAGTTCTGAAGAAGGGTCACTGTCCTGAAATGTTAACTCTGCTTCTCTCTCCACAGATGCAGCCAGACCTGCTGAGTATTTCCAGCATTTCTTGTTTTTATTTCAGATTTCCAGCATCCGCAGTATTTTGCTTTTATGTTAAAGTTTAAGAGTTACTTTTCATTCCTGCAGGCAAATACATGAAGGAACCTGAATGGATGTGGTGATTCCTGGACACAAGGAAAAGTGCAGCGAGCTCGTTCCAACACACAGTAGGTACAGGATCACTCACAAAGCACAGAGATAATGCCAGCTCATCAGTTCCACTGGAACAAACAAAAGAAGTAGTCAGACATACACTGATGCCAAAGTCGAGAGACACATTTTCAATCCAACAGTCAAACAACGGCAGGAGAGACAGAAGTTGTTTCCATTTCACTCCAATTCAGTACAGCTGACAGGTTGATACATCAATCACAGTCCAAAAACAAACCCACTATCAGATCTCAATAAACTCTGTCACCATGGCCACATTTTAAATATAAAATCTGAAATAGAACAGACAAAATTTAAAAGCAAAATACTGCAAATCTGAAATAAAAGCAAGAAATGGTGGAAATACTCAGCAGGTCTGGCAGCAGCTGTGGAGAGAGAAGCAGAGTTAACGTTTCAGTTCAGTGACCTTTCAGATGCTGCCAGACCTACTAAGTATTTCCAGCATTTCTTGTTTTTATTACAGACAAAATTTACCTGATTGAAAGGTACAGAATGAATGCACGGAGGCTTCAAGGGGATTCGGACAGGCTAAGTGAATGGGCAAGAACATAGCAGATGGAATATAATGTGAATAAGTTTGAAGTGATCCACTTTGGTAGAAAAAACAGAAGGGCAGAGTATTTCTTAAATGGTGAGAGGTTGGGAAGTGTCGATGTCCAAAGGGACCTGGGTGTCCTTGTTCATGAGTCACTAAAAGCTAGTGTGCAGGTGCAGCAAGCAATTAAGAGGCAAATGGTATGTTGGCCTTCATTGAAAGGGGATTTGAGTGCATGAGTAAAGATGTATTGCTTCAATTGTATGAAGCCTTGGTGAGACCGCACCTGCAGTATTCTGTAAAATTTTGGTTTCTTTATCTAAAGAAGGATATACTTGTCATAGAGGGAGTGCAACGGAGGTTCACCAGACTCATGCCCTGGGATGGCGGGATTGTCTTATGATGAGAGACTGCAGAAACTGGGCCTGTGTTCTCTCGAGTTTCCAAGAATGAGAGGTGATCTCATTGAAACTTACAACATTCTCACAGGGCGTGACGGGGTAGATATAGTTAGGATGTTTCCTCTGGCTAGTGAGGCTGGAACAAAGGGACACAGTCTCAGAATAAGGGCAGGCCATTTGAGACTGAGATGAGCAGGAATTTCTTTGCTCAGAGAGTGGGAAATCTGTGGAATTCTCTATCCCAGAGGGCTGTGGAGGCTCAATCATTGAATATACTCAAGACAGAAATCGATAGCTTTCTGAATACTAATGTTATCATACGTACGAACATCCGAATTAGGAGCAGGAGTGGGCCACTCGGTCCTTCGAGCCTGCTCCGCCATTCAATAAGTTCATGGCTGAACTGATTACTCCACATTTCCACCTACCCCCGATAACCTTTCATCCCCTCGCTTATCAAGAATCGATCTACCTCTGCCTTAAAAAATATGCAAAGACTCTGCTTTCACCACTTTTTGAGCAAGAGAATTCCAAAGACTCACGACCCTCAGGGAAAAAAATTCTCCTTATCTCTGTCTTAAATGGACGACCCCTTAATTATAAACTGTGACCCCTGGTTCTAGATTCACAAGGGGAAACATCCTTTCCACATCCACCCTGTCAAGACCCCTCAGGATCTGATATGTTTCAATCAAGTCGTCTCTTACTCTTCTAAATTCCAGCTGATACAAGCCTAGCCTGTCCAGTCTTTCTTCATAAACCACCCCCCCCCACGCCCCCCATTCCAGGTATTAGTCTAGTAAACCTTCTCTGTACTGCCTCCAACTCATTTACATTCTTCCTTAAATAAGTAGACCAGTACTGTACTCAGTACTCCAGACATGGTCTCACCAATGCCCTGTATAGCTGCAGCATAACCTCCCTACTTCTGTTTTCAATTCCCCTTGCGTTAAACTATAACATTCTATTAGCTTTCCTAATGACGTGCTGTACCTGCATATTAACCTTTTGTGATTCATGCAGTAGGACACCCAGTTCCCTCGGCATCTCAGAGCTCTGCAATCTCTCACCATTTAGATAATCTGTTTCTTTTTTATTCTTCCAAAGTGGACAATTTCACACTTTCTCACATTATACTCCATTTGCCAGGTCTTTGCCCACTCACTTAACTTATCTATACCCCTTTGTATCCTCCTTATGTCCTCCTCACGAGTTACTTTCCGACCTATCTTTGTCTTCAGCAAATTTAGCAACCATTCCTTCAGTCCCTTCATCAAAGTCATTTCTATTAATTGTAAAATGTTGAGGCCCCATCACAGATCCCTGTGGCACACCACTCGTTACACCTTGCCAACCAGAAAATGACCCATTTTTATGCCTACTCTGTTTCCTGTTAGCTAGCCAATCTTCTGTCCATGCCAATATGTTACCCCCTGCACCATGAGCTTTTATTTTCTGCAATAACCTTTGATGTGGCACCTTATCAAATGCCTTCTGGAATCTAAGTGCAATACATCCATTGCTTCCCCTTTATCCACGGCACATGTAACTCCCACAAAGAACTCCAATAAATTGGTAAAACATGATTTCCCTTTCACAAAACCATATTGACTCTGCCTGATTACCTTCAATTTTTCTAAATGCCCTTTAAATGTCTTTAATAGCTTCTAACATTTTCCCTAAGAGAGATGTTGAGCTAACTGGCCTGCAGTTTCCTGCTTTCTGTCTCCTTCCCTTTTTGAATAAGGGAGTTATATTCACTATTTTCCAATCTAACAGAACTTTCCCCGAATCTAGGGTATTTTGGAAAATTAAAACTAACGCATCAACTATCTCAGTAGCCATTTCTTTTAAGACCCTTGGATGAAGTCCATCAGGACCCGGGGACTTGTCAGCCCACATCTCCTACAATTTGTTCAATATCACTTGCCTGGTGATTGTAATTTTCTTGATTTCCTCTCTCCCTTCCATTTCTGACTTACGGCTAATACTGGGATGTTATTTGTATCTTCAATAGTGAAGATCGATGCAAAATATCTGTTCAATTTATCTGCCATCTCCTTATCCATGATTAATTCCCCAGACTCACTTTTTATAGGACCAACATTCACTTTATTAACTCTTTTTAAAATATCTATAGAAACTCTTACTATCTGTCTTTATATTTCGAGCTAGCTTTCTCTTGTCCTCTAATTTAACCTTCCTTATCAACCTTTTAGTCATTCTTTGAACAGTATATAAAAAACGGCAATCTTCTGACCTGTCTCCCATCTTTGTGTAATTGTAAGCTTTTTCTTTAAGTTTGATACTATATTTAACTGTTTTAGTTAAATATGGTTGGTGGGTCCCACCTTCAGAATTTTTCTTTCTCGTTGAAATGTATCTTTTCTGTGCATTCTGAAATATCCCCTTTAACGTCTGTCACTGCATCTCAATTGACTTATCCCTTAACCTGATATGCCAGTTCACTTTAGCTAGCTCTGCTTTCATGCTCTCATAATTGCCCTATTTAAGTTTAAAATACTGGTCTTGGACCCACTCTTCCCTCCCTCAAACTGAATGTAAAATTCATTCATATTCTGATCGCTGCTACCTGGGGGTGCCTTAACTATGAGGTCATTAATTAATCCTATCACATTGCACAATGCCAGGTCTAGTATAGCCTGCTCTCTGGTTGGCTCCAGAATGTATTGTTCCAAGAAATTATCCCAAAAACATTCTGTGTACTCCTCATCGAAGCTACCTCTGCCCATCCGATTTTTCCAGTCTGTCTGTAGGTTAAAATCCCCCATAATTATTACTGTACCTTTCTGACAAGCTGCCATTATTTTTTTCCTTTATACCCTGTCCTACAGTGTGGTTAATGTTAGGTGGCCTGTACCCCACTTCCAAAAGTGATTTCTTGCCTTTTATGATTTCTCATTTCTACCCAAACTGCGTTACTTCTACATCCTGGTATCCTCAACTTAGTTCATCCCTCTCTATTGCGCTAATAGCATCATTAATTAACAGAGCTACCCCTCCATCTTTTCCTAGCTTCCTATCCTTCCTAAATGCCATGTACCCTTCAATATTCAGGTCCTAATCTATGTTGTCCTGCTGCCATGTCTCTGTAATGGCTAACAGATCATACTGATTTATTTCTATTTGCGCTCTCAGTTCATCTGTTTTGTTTTGTTTCGAATGGTACATGCATTCGGATGCGGAGCCTTTAGTTGTGTCCTTTTATTGTTTTTGTGACCTGTAGCCTTATCTGTTGATTTACTCTTAGATTTGTATGCTCTGTCCTTCCTGTCACAGTCTGTTTATCATTTCCAATATTCATACCATTCTCTCTTGCCTTGTCTCTACTCTTTGATTTACCATTGTCTTCCCAAAGTTGATCCCTTGCCCCTACTATTCCGTTTAACGTCCTCTCTACCTCCCTAGTTATGTGGCTAGTTATGTCAAGGGATACGGAGATAGTGGGGAAAAATAGTGTAGAGGTAGTTGATCAGCCACGATCTGTTTGAATGGCGGAGCAGGTGCGATGGGCCGATTGGCCTCCTGCCCCTATTTCCTATGATCCTACGAATCTCAATAATGTACGTCAGATGTTAGACCGAGCTACACATTACATAGCAGTCAAAAAGTCCCACAAAGATTAAGACTGAAAGATAAAGTATCAATTCCATTACTACAAAGTGAAGGACTTGGAGCTTGCATAGCAGCCCATGCATAAGATTGAAAGTTAACTTTTCATTCACAATCGTTTTCACAGAGCTAAATATTGAATACCAATCCACAACTCACAATGTACAGCTATAAAATAGAGAGAGAGAGACAGAGAGATCACTCAGACAGCAGGAAGCAGCGTGAGTGGAGCAGACAGGAGCCCAGGCCACCGGAGTTTGAAAACAAAGTGAACTGTGACATAACAGGAAAGCTGCAAGGTGATTGGTTGTGAGTAACTGCTGTTAGGGATTATCAATAAATAGTTAATACACCACCGTTCGGGTGGGTGCATAAATAGTTGGGTTATAGCGTCTCAACTCTGGCAGACTAAAAAAAAAACAGTATAAATTCAATATTCATAATAATGAACAAGTGAGTAGCTGAGTATTATTTTTTGAGTAAGGTTTATTTTAACTGGTGAACTGTATTGATTTTTAGTAGGATTTATCAGTACTGGTAAGGTTTTATTAATAATTCTAAGGTGTTGTAGTATTGGTAAGGTTTTTTTTAAGCAGTAGCAAAGGGTCAACTAATAAATAAATGAATGGTAGGGGTGCTTCAGCTTCGAGAGTGCACCTCCTGTGCTATGTGGGAGCTCCAGGATCCTTCCCGTATCCTGGAGAACCATTTGTGCAGGAAGTGTGGTCAATTGCGGCAGCTTGAGCTCTGGGTTTTGGAACTTATGCAGCAGCTGGCGACACTGCGGTTCACTTGAAAGGATGAGAGCTGCATGGATAGCATGTTCATAGATGTAGTCACCCCACAGCTTAACAGTAAGCAGGGAGAGAGGGAATGGGTGACCACCAAGCAGTCAAAAAGAATCAGGCAGGTACTGCAGGACACTGAGTGCATCTCACTCTCCAACTGGTATTCAGTTCTGAATATGGAGGACAATGATGCTTCCCTGGGGAGAGCAGTCAGAACCAAGTCCATGGCACCATGGGTGGCTCAGCTGTAAAGGGGAGTACAGGGAAGACTGGAAAAGCCATCGTGATAGGCGACTCAATAGTCAAGGAAAAATGAGGCATTCCTGTGGCCGCAGATGTGAATCCAGGAATGGAGTGTTGCCTTCCTGGTGCCAGGGTCAAGGATGTCATTGAGCATCTACAGAGCATCCTGAAGGGGGAGGATGAACAGCCAGCAGTTGTGGTCCACATTGGACCCATCGACATAGTTAGAAAGAAGGATGTTGTCCTGCAGTCAGAACTTAGGCAGCTCGGTAAGAAATCAGCAAACTTGCCATCAAAAGTAGTAATCTCCAGATTATTCCCAGTGCCACGTGCAAATGAGTACAGGAATAGAAGGGTAACACAGATGAATGTGTGGCTGGAAAGATGGTGCAGGAGGGAGGGCTTCAGATTCTTGGGACAGATCGGATGGGTTGCACCTGAACAGAGCTGGGACTGAGTTCCTTGCGGGACATTTTGTCAGTGCTGTTGGAGAGGGTTTAAACTAGTTTGGCAGGGGGATGTGGACCTGAGGGTAGACTCAGATGGGACAAAAGCTGAAATGAAAATGGAAGGCAGAAAATTAATGTCTGGAAGACAGAGGAAACAAAGGTTAGAAAATTAAAAAAAAAAAGTTTGGCAGTGCTCAAGGGTATCTATTTTAATGCAAGGAGTAGAGCAAATAAAGCAGATGAGCTGAAGGCACGGAGAGACACATGGCAGTATGATATCATAGCTATTACAGAAACATGGCTGAAGGAGGGACAGGAATAGCAGCTCAATGTTCCTGTTTACAGGGTTTTCAGACGCGATAGGGAGGGGGATAAGAAAGGAGGGGGAGTGGCAATTTTGGCCAAAGAAACTATTACAGCTGTGAGGAGGGATGATATGTTGTAAGGTTTATCAGATGAGACTATATGGATCGAGCTAAGGAACAAAAAAAGTGGCAATCATAGTACACTGAGTGTACTATGGACCCCCAAACAGTCAGTGGGAGATAGAACAGCAGATATGTAGGCAAATCTCTGAGAAGTGCAAGAACAATAGAGCAGTAATAGTAGGGGATTTGAGTTTTGCGCAGTGGCAATATCGTAGCTAATGAGGTTTAACCGAAGCGTGATTATGGGGAAGCTTTGAGTAAAATGGCTATAACCAATTTTCGAGCTTCGGGCCAGGGAGTGCGCAACACAGTTCGGGTGTTCGTGACGGACAAGGAAGGAGATGCCTCGGTCGATCGCACCTTCTTCATCAAGAAAATTCTCTTCGATTGCTGTGGATTTCAAGCGACGGACGTCTTCTGCCTGCAGGATTTCCCCAGCAGTGGATACTTCGAAGTGACGTTCCGGAACGTGGCGGGATGCATCAAGTTCCTGAAGGCGTTCAAGGAGAAAGGGGACCGGGCTCCACTGTCGATCCTCACAGCGGAGCCGCTCTTCACGCTTCCGTCACAACGGGACCGGGTGGTGACGATTCACCTCGACAACCCCCATGTTCCGGTGGTAGATGTACTCACCTTTCTCGCCAGGTACGTCGAGGTGGCCGGCAGCAGCACTGATGTCAAGGACCCCTTTGGGATCTGGACCAGCAAGCGGCAGGTCAAGGTGACCTTGAAGGTAGATCCCAGTGGAGCCATCATCCACCCTCCCTCCAGCTTTGCTATCGGGGGAAGTCGAGGCTTCTTGGTCTACGCTGGGCAGCCCAGAGTTTGCCGCACCTGTGGCAAATCTGGTCACATGGCAGCCAACTGCAGCACGGTTGTTTGCAAGAACTGCAAGGAGGAAGGCCATCAGACCAAGGACTGTAAGCAGACGAAGTGTTGCAACTTGTGCGGTGCGGCAGGCCATCTCTACAAGACCTGCCCCAAACGTTGTCTCAGCTATGCTCAGGCGGCAAGGTCCAAGGAATGGCCGGGCGAAGGTTCGACGAAGGCGTCCGCTGTCCGAAAGGAGACCAGCAACCTTCTCCGCAGTGAGGAACTTCAGCCTGAGAAGGAAGGGGAGGCAGCTGAAACCAACGACCCAGCACCTATCCAGCGCCCGGAAACCCCTCCTCCACAGACAGAATCAATGGAGGAGGAGGCAGCAGATGGACAAACAGGTCAGTGGCAAGTGGTCCAGAGGAAAACCACAAAGAAAAAACATCCCAAAGCCACCACCCAAACCAGTGGCAAGAGGAGGCTCTCTTCTGAATCAGACTGCAACAACTCCTCTTCACTGGACGGGGAAATGCTGGAACGACAGCCCCTTCAAAAGAGGCGGCAGAACTCCGAGATGGATGATAAAGCATCCCAGCCCCCGGGCACTGGAAGCTGTGATGGGCCCAGCGTGCCCCAACCCCAATGCCCGACACGTAACGAAGAGGCCAACGCATCTCAGCTCTGCGACACCGGGAGCAAAGACACGTCTGGCGCACCTGAGCTCCGGGAGACCGGGAGCTGTGATGTTTTCGAGGAGGAACAGATGGAAGCAGCTGAGGACAACCCAATCCTCTCTGCCTACAAGACCCCCCCGATGTCACCCGAGCGGCACAAACCCTGCATGAAAAATCAGGAGGGGTTTCTGAGCCCAACCAACGTGAAACTGCTTGCGCATACGATGGTTATGCAGGAACATCCCGAAGGGGAAGGACTGGGACTAGCGAGGCCAAATGGTATGGGAAGCAACAACTAATTTTTAGTAAAAAATGGGTGTAAGAATTGTTTCCATTAATGTGCGTCGCATTAAATCTACTACGCGATGTGTTTCAACCTTGGATTACCTTGCCAAGGTCAAAGCTGACCTACTGTTTCTGCAGGAGTGTGGAATACCACACCTCAGCACCTACAGGCAGTGGTCGCGATGGTGGTCCCACGGGCCATCGATCTGGTCGGGGGGTAATGACTGCCGTTCCTCCGGCCTGGGTATTCTGCTGCGGGGAGGTAACTTCACCATCTCCGAAGTTAAGGAGGTGGTGGGCGGCCGCCTCCTCGTAGCAGACGTGATGTACAACAACGCTCCGCTCCGGTTGATCAACGTGTACGCCCCGGTACAACGCAGCGAGCGGCTGACCGTCTTCCAGCAGCTCCCACTGCTGCTGGCGACGTCCAGGCCGGTCATCCTAGGCGGTGACTTCAACTGCATCATCGATGCGGCTGGACGATCCGGCAGTGACGACAGCAAACTGGACGCTACGTCCAGATTCCTAGTAGAAACAATTAAGGATGCCAAACTGCACAACGTCTTCAGCAAACCTGCAGACGGAGCGCAGCGCAGATACACATGGTCAAGATCGGACGGGTCTGCCCGTTCCAGGATTGACTTCCTGTTTGTGTCCCGTGCTGTCACGGTCGGATCCACCGACGTCAAGCCGGTGTTCTTCTCCGACCACTGCCTCTTACTGGCCGACTGTCACTTACAGGACGACCAGCGGGTTGGCAGAGGGACGTGGAAGCTCAATGCGACACTGCTGACCCCAGAGAACGTTGAGGAACTCAAAAGGGATTACAAAGGTTGGAGGACGGTGAAACCCCTCTTTGAGTCTCCAGTTCACTGGTGGGAAGCGATAAAGGAGAACATCAAGAGGTTCTTCATCCACAAAGGTGTTCAGAAGGCGAGAGAGAGACAGAGGGAACTGTCCCGACTCCAGAAAATTATGCAAAATCTACTCCGGTTGCAGTCAATGGGGGTCGAGGTCAAGGAGGACCTCCAAGAGGTGAAGAGCCAGCAGGCCTCGCTCTTTGCCAAGGAGGCCTCCAAGATCATCTTCCGGTCCAGAGTCCGCTCCATCGAGCAGGATGAGACGTGCTCGCGTTACTTCATCCAAAAGGTACACAGAGAGAGCTCTGTTATCAGCAGCCTGAAGGAAGAAGATGGCTCGGTAACGTCTTCGCAGTCCGACATACTAAGGATCAGCAAATCCTTTTATGCTGGGCTGTATGACGCGAAGCCCACAGACAGCAGAGCCTCCCAGTCCTTCCTGTCATCTATCACAGAGGTCCTAGATGACAGCAGGAGGGAGAGACTGGACAAGCCGCTAATTCTGGACGAGCTGACAAAGGCCTTCGAGTCTTTCGAGACGAGTAAAACCCCCGGGAGCGACGGCTTACCGGTCGAGTTGTACTCGGCCCTGTGGGACTGGGTCGGCCCGGACCTGCTGGAAGTATACGAGAGTATGCTCCTGGCCGGCAGCATGTCAGAGACCATGAGAAAAGGCATCATCACCCTCATTTACAAGCAGAAGGGGGAGATGGCAGAAATCAGAAATTGGCGGCCCATCTCACTGCTTAATGTTGATTACAAGATTCTGTCCAAAGTCATAGCCAGTCGAGTCAAGTCTGCTCTGGAGTTGGTGATTCACCCCGATCAGACCTGTACTGTACCCGGCAGGAAGTTCTCAGATAGTCACGCGCTACTCAGGGATACGATCGCCTACGTACGGGACAGGAGGGTGGACACCTGCCTCATCAGCCTGGACCAGGAGAAGGGTTTTGACAGGATATCGCACACCTGCATGATGGACGTGCTTTCCAAAATGGGGTTTGGGGAGGGAATCTGCAATTGGATCCAACTGCTCTACACAAACATCAGTAGCGCAGTGTCAATCAACGGGTGGGAATTGGAAAGTTTCCCGATCAAATCTGGAGTCAGACAGGGCTGCCCTCTGTCCCCGGTCTTGTTTGTTTGCTGTATTGAACCCTTTGCTGAGTCTATTAGGAAGGATGCGAGCATAAGAGGGGTGACAATCCCAGGCAGCGGAGGCACTCAGGTCAAAACCTCCCTGTACATGGATGACGTCGCCGTCTTCTGCTCGGATCCGCTGTCCGTGCGCAGACTGATGAGCATCTGCGACCAGTTCGAACTGGCCTCGGGAGCCAAAGTTAACCACGGCAAGAGCGAGGCCATGTTCTTTGGGAACCGGGCTGACCGATCCTTTGTCCCTTTCACCGTCAGGTCAGATTACCTGAAGGTGCTGGGGAAATGGTTCGGAAGTGCCGGGGCGTGCACCAAAACATGGGAGGAGCGAGTAGCCAAGGTACGACAAAAGTTGGGCATGTGGGGGCAGCTATCTCTCTCCATTGTGGGTAAGAACCTGGTCATCAGGTGCGAGGCGCTCACGTTGTTGTTCTACGTGGCGCAGGTCTGGCCCATACCTCACTCCTGCGCCGTGGCAGTCACCCGAGCCATTTTCTGCTTCGTCTGGGGATCTAAAATGGACCGGGTCCGGAGGGACACGATGTTCAAATCTCTGGACATGGGCGGGAAAAATGTACCCAACGTGGCCCTCATCCTGATGACCACCTTCGTGTGCGGCTGCATCAAGCTATGTGTAGATCCCCAGTACGCAAACTCCAAGTGTCACTACGTGCTGAGGTTCTATCTGTCCCCGGTGTTGCGAAGGATGGGCCTGGACACATTGCCGCGGAACGCACCATGCAGTTGGGCGGCGCCGTACCACCTATCCTTCGTGGAGCAGTTTCTGCGGAAAAACACCTTTGACCACCGGTCCATCAGGCAGTGGTCTGCACGGAATGCCCTCAAGGCCCTACGGGAAAAGGAAACGGTGGATCCTGTCGGATGGTTCCCCGAGCAGACCGTCAAAGTCATTTGGCGGAATGCCTCATCACCAGAACTTTCAAACAAGCACCAAGACGTAGCTTGGCTGGTGGTGAGAAGGGCCCTCCCCGTCAGATCCTTCATGCACACCCGAAGTCTCGCCCCCTCCGCACAGTGCCCCCGCGTTGGCTGTGGTGGGGAAGGGACGGTCGCCCACCTCCTCCTGGAATGTGCCTTTGCAAAGCAGGTGTGGAAAGAGATGCAGTGGTTTTTGTCAAGGTTCATCCCAAGCAGCTCTGTAACACAGGAGTCTGTGCTCTACGGGCTGTTCCCAGGGACGCACACCGAGACAAACATCAACTGCTGCTGGAGGACTATCAATTCGGTGAAAGACGCCCTTTGGTCTGCCCGAAACTTGCTGGTCTTCCAGCGCAAAGAGTTGTCCACCACCGAATGTTGCAGACTGGCACATTCCAAGGTCCAGGACGACGTGCTGAGGGACGCACTGAAGCTTGGGGCAGCAGCAGCAAAGGCTCAATGGGGAAAGACCACAGTGTAAGGTTCCCCCACCAAGCTGGACTGAGGGGCTGGAACCATGGGAGGCCCCTCGAACTGTATCGTTAATATTCTCAATTGCTGTAAATGTAAAACTGCAATTGACATGACAATTGTGAAACGGAAGGGTTGGGAAGAAACTCATGACATTATTGAAAGAAACTGATCTCTTTTGCAATGTTTGTATTTTTTCGTGCTGTTTGGAAACTGTTTGGCAATGTAATTTTTACAGATTTTTATGAATAAAGTATATTTTGGAAATAAAAAAAAAAATCGTAGGGGATTTTAACCAACATGAACTGGGATAGTTTTAATATGAAAAGAATTGAGGGAGCAGAATTCTTGAGCTGCATTCGGGAGAACATTTTTAGCCAATATGTAGCAAGTTCAACAAGAGAGGGTGCAGTTTTAGACTTAGTTTTGGGAAATGAAGATGGGCAGGTGGAAGGAGTGGCAGTGGGAGAGCATTTTGGTGGGAGTGATCATAATTCAGTCAGTTTTAACATAACTATGGAAAGGACAAGGATACAACAGGAGTTAGAGTTCTCAATTGGGGCAAGGACAACTTTACGAAGCTGAGGAGTGATTCAGCGAAAGTGGATTGGAAACAGCTACTTGAAGGTAAATCAGTGTCAGAGCAGTGGGAAGAATTCAAACGGGAGATTCAAGGGGTTCAGAGTAAACATGTTCCCACAAAGAAAAAGGGTGGGACGGCCAAATCGAGAGCCCCATGGATGTCAAGGAGCTTATGGGTATAATAAGGCAGTAAAGGAAAGCTTATGCCCGACACAGAGAACTCAATACTGCAGAAAGCCAAGAGGAGTATAGAATGTGGAGGGGGGAAATCAAAAATGAAATTAGGAAACTGAAGAGAAAGCATGAAAGAATATTGGCAATCAAAATAAAGGTGAACCCAGAGATGTTTGATCAATACATTAAGAGTAAAAGGATAACTAAGGAAATTGTATGGCCCATAAAAGACCAGAAAGGTAACTTGTGTGTAGGGGCAGAAGATGTTGGTAATGTTCTTAATGAATACTTTGCATCTGTCTTCACAAAAGAGAGGGGACGATGCAGGTGTTGTAGTTAAGGAAGAGCGGTGTGAAGTATTGGATGTGATCAACAGAGGGAGAGAGGACATATTAATAGGATTAGTGTATTTGAAAGTTGATAAATCACCAGGGCAGGATGAAAAGTACCATAGGCTGTTAAAAGAAGAAAGAGAGGAAACAGCAGAAGGTCTGACCATCATTTTCCAGTCCTCACTGGATACAGGTGTGGTTTTGGAGAACTGCTAACGTTGTACATCTGTTTAAAAAGGGAGTGAGGGATAGACCGAATAATTACAGGCCAGCCAGACTAACCTCAGTAGTGGGCAAATTATTGGAAACCATTCAGAGCGACAGGATAAACTGTCTCTTAGAAAGGCACAGATAAATCAAGCATAGTCAGCATGGATTTGTTATGGGAAGATCCTGTCTGACCAACTTGATTGAATTTTTTGAAGAAGTAACAAGGAAGATAGACGAGGGTCGTGCAGTTGATGTAGTCTACATGGACGTAAACGTGCGGGTCACGATCCAAGAAATTTGCAGATGACACAAAGATTGGTCATCTGGTAAATAGCATGGAGGATAGCTGTAGGCTGCAGAAAGATATTGATGGTCTGGTCAGGTGGGCAGAAAAATGGCAAATGGAATTCAACCTGGAGAAGTGTGTGGTGAAGCATTTGGGGAGGTCAAACAAGGCAAAGGAAGACACGATTAATAAGAAAATGCTGATAGGTGTAGAGAAAGTGAGGGACCTTGGAGTAAATGTCCACAGATCCCTGAAGGTAGCAGGACAGGTCGATAATGTGGTCAGAAGGTATGTGGAATCCTTTTCTTTATGAGCCGAGGTATAGAATATAAGAGCAGGGAGGTTGTGCTGTAACTGTATAAATCATTAGTCAGGCCACAACATGAGTACTGTGTGCAGTTCTGATCATCTCATTGCAGAAAGGATGTAATTGCACTAGAGAGGGTACAGAGGAGATTTACGAGGATGTTGCCGGGACTGGAAAAATGCAGCTATGAGGAAAGATTGGATAGGCTGGGGCTGTTCTCCTTGGTGCAGAGAAGACTGAAATGCACAAAATTTTGAGGTGTCTGGATAGAGTTGAGGTGAAGGGTCTATTCACCTTAGCAGAGAGATCAGTGACTAGGGGCATAGATTTAAAGTGATTGGTAGAAAGGTTACAGGAGAGAAGAGGAAATGTTTTTCCAACCAGAGGGTGGTGAGGGTCTGGAACTCACTGCCTGAAAGGGGAGTTGAGACAGAAACCTTCAACTCATTCAAAAGGAGTCTGGATATGCACCTCAAATGCCATAATCTGCAGGGCTGCGGACCAAATGTTGGAAGGTGGGATTCGAATGGGTAGAATGTTTTTCATCTGGCACAGACACAATGGGCCAAGTGGCCTCTTTCTGTGCCTTCAACTTTCTATGATTCTAT
The DNA here is from genome assembly GCF_036365525.1 of Heterodontus francisci. Classification (NCBI taxonomy): domain Eukaryota; kingdom Metazoa; phylum Chordata; class Chondrichthyes; order Heterodontiformes; family Heterodontidae; genus Heterodontus; species Heterodontus francisci. Next base: position 794,147 of record NW_027141752.1, on the reverse strand, counting down.
AAATTACCCAGCTGCTTTAGTGGAATTTGAACTCATGTCTTTGGACCATTCGTGGAGACTTCTGGATTACTCGTCCTGTAAAGTAACCACAAAATCACCATACCTCTGAGATTTTTTACTGGTTTGTAATGTGGATTTCAGTATACACAAATGGAATTGATAATCTGTTTCACTCTGATAATGTATGAATTTTTTGACTGGTAAATAATGTGTATCTCTGTCTTTGTATTTTTCAATTCCGCAGTCTGGATGAGTTCTGTACAGGCATCTAATTTATATCACAGTTTACACTTCATATCAGTTTTGCTAAATCTAATACTGTATGTAATTTTTGGATTGGCAATGTTTAGATCAATCTGCACTATTGGAATTTATACTGCATCTTTCAATTTCACGGTGTGGGTGAGTTCTGAACTGGTATCTAATTTGTGTCTCAGGTTACAGTATCTTTCAGCACCTTTGAAGCTTTCACTGTAAAAAATGTTGGACTTGTATGTCACTCAAGGTACACTATGGGGATATTTAAACATCCTTTATCATGGATGTGAGCTTTGGGTATGGTATTTAATTTAAATATCAGGCTATATCATTCGGTCAGATTCTGTGCCATTCAATCAGTACCGTGGGCCAATTCTATCTGATATTTAATTGCTAGCTAAGTCTGCATTATATTTAGACTGACACATTGCATTTCAATCAGCTAGTGGGTGTGATTTTGACCTGGGATTGAGGTATCTGACTGTCAATGGGACTGAATTGGGGTGAAATGGAAGCAACCTCTTTCTCTCCTGCTTTGTTTGATTGTTGGATTGAAAATGTGCCTCTGGAACTTGGGATCAATGTGAGCCTGACTACTTCTGCAGTCTGAGACTAGGGACCTGATGAACTGTCTGTGCCTCTGTACTCTGAGTGATAATGTACCTACTGTGTGAGAGAGGAGCTGGCTGCACAGTTCCTTGTGCCTCAAGTGCAGGAACCATCACAATTCCTTCAAGTATCTGCCTGCATGAAGAAAAAGTATATCTTATAACTCAAGAACAGATGCGGTGCAAAATATCAGATGAATTAAATTTCTCAATGAATAATCATTAATAACAGCCACAAATGTAGACCAGTGTCAGTATCTGCCTCCACCGAAGTACTGAAGCTCCCAGCTCCTGCATCACAAGTGTTCTGGGCAGATCCATAGAGTCATAGAGTCATACGGCATAGAAACAGGCCCTTCAGCCCACCGCGTCCATGCCGACCATAATGCCCATCCATACTAATCACACCTGCCTGCATTAATTCCATATCCCTCTATGCCTTGCTCATTCAAGTACCTGTCCGGATGCCTCTTAAATGTTGCTACTGTTCCTGCCTCCACCACCACCTCAGGAAGCTCATTCCAGATACCCACTACTCTTTGTGTGAAAAATGTACCCCTTTGATCCTCTTTAAACCTCCTCCCTCTCACGTTAAATCTATGCCGTCTAGTTTTAGTCACCCCTACCATGGGAAACAGACTCTGGCTGTCCACCCACCTATGCCTCATAATTTTATATACCTCTATCATGTCTCCTCTCAGCCTCCTTTGCTCCAGGGAAAACAGACCCAGCCTATCCAATCTCTCTTTATAACTCAAGCCCTCCAAACCAGGCAACATCCTTGTGAATCTTTTCTGCACCCTCTCTAGCTTAATCACATCTTTCCTGTCGTGTGGCGACCAGAACTGCACACCGTACTCCAAATGCAGCCTAACCAACGTTTTGTACAACTGTAACATGTTGTCCCAACTCTTGTACTCAATGCCTCAGCCGATGAAGTCAAGCATGCCATATGCCTTCTTCACCATCCTGTCTACCGGTGTTGCTACTTTCAGGGAACTATGTACTTGCACCCCAAGGTCTCTCTGCTCAACAACACTCCCCAAGGCCCTGCCATTCACTATATATGTCCTGCCCTGGTTTAACTTCCCAAAATGCATCACTTCACACTTGTCTGCGTTAAATTCCATTTGCCAATCCCTTGCCCACTTTCCCAGTTTATCTATATCCTGTTGTAACATTAGACAACCTTCTTCACTGTCCACTATACCACCAATTTTGGTGTCATCTGCAAACTTACTAATCATGCCCCCAACATTCACATCTAAGTCATTAATATATATGACAAACAGAGGGCAAAGCACCGACCCCTGCGGCACACCACTGGTCACCGGCCTCCGATCGGAAAAACAACCCTCCACTACCACCTTCTGCCTCCAATCACCAAGCCAATTTTGTATCCAATTTGCTAGCTTACCCTGGATCCCATGTGTTCGAACCTTCCGGACCAGCCTATCTTGCGGGGCCTTGCTAAAGGCCTTGCTAAAGTCCATGTAGAAAAAGTCCATCGCTCTGCCCTCATCAATCCTCTTGGTCACCTCCTCGAGAAACTGAATCAAATTCATTAGACATGATTTCCCACGCACAAAGCCATTTTGACTATCCTTAATCAGACCATGCCTTTCCAAATGCATATAAATCCTGTCTCTCAGAATCCCTTTCAATAACTTTCCCTCCACTGAAGTAAGGCTCACCGGCCTGCAGTTCCCTGGCTTATCCCTGCAGCCCTTCTTAAATAAAGGCACAACATCAGCTATCCTCCAGTCTTCCGGTACCTCAGCCGTGGCTAACGATGATACAAAAATCTCTGCCAGGGCCCCAGCAATCTCCTCCCTTGCTTCCCATAGCATCCTAGGATACACCTGGTCAGACCCTGAGGATTTATCCACCTTAATGCACTTCAAAACCTCCAACACCACCTCCTTTGTAATGTTGATATGCTCCAGGATATTGCTGTTCCCTCCCTTGAACTCACTAGATTCCATGACCTTCTCCACGGTAAATACGGACGAAAAATATTCATTTAAGACCTCGCCTATTTCCTGTGGCTCCACACATAGATTGCCACACTGATCCTTAAGGGGACCTACTGTCCCCCTAGCTACCCTCTTACTCTTAATATACTTATAGAATCTTTTAGGATTCTCCTTTATATTATCTGCCAGGGAAATCTCATGGCCCCTTTTCAAAGAACAAAGAACAGTACAGCACAGTAACAGGCCATTCGGCCCTCCAAGCCTGCGCCGATCTTGATGCCTGCCTAAACTAAAACCTTCTGCACTTCCGGGGACCGTATCCCTCTATTCCCTTCCTATTCATGTATTTGTCAAGATGCCTCTTAAACGTCGCTATCGTACCTGCTTCCACCACTTCCCCCGGCAGCAAGTTCCAGGCACTCACCAACCTCTGTGTAAAGAACTTGCCTCGCACATCCCCTCTAAACTTTGCTCCTCTCACCTTAAACCTATGTCCCCTAGTAACTGACTCTTCCACCCTGGGAAAGAGCTTCTGACTATCCACTCTGTCCATGCCGCTTATAACTTTGAAAACCTCTATCATGTCGCCCCTCCACCTCCGTCGTTCCAGTGAAAACAATGAGTTTATCCAACCTCTCCTCATAGCTGATGCCCTCCAGACCAGGCAACATCCTGGTAAACCTCTTCTATACCCTCTCCAAAGCCTCCACGTCCTTCTGGTCATGTGGCAACCCTCCTAATTTCCTATTTCCTTCTTACGTGTCGTCCTAAATCCCCTATACTCCTCCAGGGACTCACTCGATCCCAGCTGCCTATACCTGACATGTGCCTCCTTCTTTGTCCTGACCAGACCCTCAATATCCCTCGTCAACCAAGGTTCCCTAAACTTGCCAGCCTTGCCCTTCCATCTAACAGGAACATGCTGGCCCTGAACTCTTCCTATCTCACTTTTAAAAGCCTCCCACTTGCCAGACGTCCCTTTACCTGTAAACAACCTCTCCCATTCAACTTTTGAGAATTCCTGTCTGATGCCATCAAAATTAGCCTTCCCCCAATTTATGACTTCAACCTGAGGACCAGTCCTATCCTTTTCCATAACTATCTTGAAGCTAATAGAATTATGTTCACTGGTCCCAAAGTGCTCCCCCACTGACACATCAACCACCTGCCCATCCTTATTTCCTAAGAGGAGGTCGAGTGTAGCCCCTTCTCTAGTCGGGCCATCCACATACTGCTTCAGAAAACTATCCTGGACACATTTAAAAAATTCTTCCCATCTGATCCCTTAGCACGAAGGCAGTCCCAGTCAATATGAGGGAAGTTAAAATCACCTATTATTACAACCCTATAATTCCTACACCTATCTGTGATTTCCCTACCTATATGTTCCTCCACTTCCCTCTGACTATTGGGGGGTCTATAGTATAATCCCATCAAAGGGATCACCCCTTTCTTATTTCTAAGTTCTACCCATTTGGCCTCACTGGACATTCACCCCGGGATATCCTCTCTAAGTACTGCCGTGATGACTTCCCTAATCAATATTGCAACTCCCCCTCCTCTCTTACCTCCACCTCTGTCACACCGGAAGGATCGGGACCCCGGAACATTGAGCTGCCAGTCCTGCCCATCCCTCAACTACAATTCCGTAATACCTGTAAGGCTTCTTGCATTAAAATAAATGCAGTTTATCCATCCAGACAAAACACTGCACTGGGATTGTTCCAACTGCTCTATGCTCTACATATATTTCCAACCATCTTGCTTCATATGAATGAAAGATAAATAAAGTCCGATATGTATATCTCTCAATTCCTTTCTCCCCATACACTTGTTCCACCTTCCCTGCATCGATACTATTTGCCTCAACCTCTCCCTGTGATAGCAAATCCCAGCTTCTAACCATTCACTACATAAATACATATTTCATGAATTCCTCATTGGTTTTATGAATGGCGATTTTATATTTTTGGCTCTTGTTTCACCACAAAAGTAAACATGCCTCCTTGTACTTTATAAAAGCCGTTCATTATTTCCTCACTTTTTTCATTTGTTCATGGGATGTAGGCATCACTGGCTATGCCAGCATTCATTGCCCATTCCAAATTGCCCTAAACAAAGTGGTAGTGAGCTGCCTTCTTGAGCCGCTGCAGTCCTTGAGATGTCGGAACACCAACAGTGCTGTTTGGAAGGGAGTTCCAGGATTTTTACCCAGCGACAATGAAGGAATGGCGATATAGTTCCAAGTCAGGATGGTTTGTGGCTTGCAGGGGAACTTGGTGTTCCCATGCATCTGCGACCCTTGTCCTTTTAGGTAGTAGAGGTTGCGGGTTTGGAAGGTGCTGTCGAAGGAGCGTTGGTGAGTTGCTGCAGTGCATCTTGTAGATGGTACACACTGCTGCCACTGTGCATCGGTGATGAATGTTGAAGGTGGCGGATGGGGGCAATCAAACAGGCTACTTGAGTGTTGTTGGAGCTGCACTTATCCAGACAAGTGGAGAGTATTGCATCACACTCCTGACTTGTGCCTTGTAAATGGTGGACATGTGTGGGGAGACAGGAGGTGAGTTATTCGCCACAGAGTTCCTAGCTGTTGTTCCTAGCAGACCTGCTGTTGTAGCCACAGCATTTATGTGGCTGGTCCAGTTCAGTTTCTGGTCAATGGTAACCTCCAGGATGTTGATGGTGGTGGATTCAGTGATGGTAATGCCATTGATCATCAAGGAGAGATGATTAGATTCTCTCTTGTTTGAGATGGTCATTGCCTGGCACTTATGTGGCATGAATGTTACTGCCACTCATCAGCCCAAGCCTGGATGTTGACCAGGTCTTGCTGCATCTGATCATGGGCTATCTGAGGAGTCACGAATGGTGCTGAACATTGTGAATATCGCCACTTCTGGCCTTGTGATGGAGGGAAGGTCATTGATGAAGCAGCTGAAGATGGTTGGGCCTAGAACACTAGCCTGAGGAACTCCAGCAGTAATGTCCTGTGACTGAGATGATTGACCTGAACAACCATAGCCATATTCCATTGTGTTAGGTCTGACTCCAACCAGCGGAGAGTTTTACTCCTGATTCCCATTTACTCTAGTTTTGCTTGGGCTCCATGGTACCATACACGGACAAAGGCGGCCTTGATGTCAAAGGCAGTCACTCTCACCTCACAATGCAGTGTTGCTTTAACCCGAAAACAAAAGCAAAATTCTGCAGCTGCTGGAAATTTGAAAAAAAAACAAAAGTGCTGCAAATACCCAGGCCTTCAGGCAGCAAATGTGGAGAGTGAAACACAATTAAGGTTTCAGGTCTGTGTCCTTTCATCTTACGATATGTTTTATGTCCCGGTATGTAAGGTCAGGTGATAGGCGGGGTATAAAGAGCAGTGAGCCGAGGCCCGAGACCAGAAGCAGTGACAGTGTCGGTGGCGAGAGGAGCTGGGGTACAAAGAGCAGTGAGCCGAGGCCCGAGACCAGAAGCAGTGACAGTGTCGGTGGCGAGAGGAGCCGGGGTATAAAGAGCGGTGAGCCGAGGCCCGAGACCAGAAGCAGTGACAGTGTCGATGGCGAGAGGAGCTGGGGTATAAAGAGCAGTGAGCCGAGGCCCGAGACCAGAAGCAGTGACAGTGTCGGTGGCGAGAGGAGCCTGGGTATAAAGAGCGGTGAGCTGAGGCCCGAGACCAGAAGCAGTGACAGTGTCGGTGGCAAGAGGAGCTGGGGTATAAAGAGCAGTGAGCCGAGGCCCGAGACCAGAAGCAGTGACAGTGTCGGTGGCGAGAGGAGCCGGGGTATAAAGAGCAGTGAGCCGAGGCCTGAGACCAGAAGCAGTGACAGTGTCGGTGGCGAGAGGAGCTGGGGTATAAAGACCAGTGAGCCGAGGCCTGAGACCAGAAGCAGTGACAGTGTCGGTGGCGAGAGGAGCTGGGGTATAAAGAGCAGTGAGCCGAGGCCCGAGACCAGAAGCAGTGACAGTGTCGGTGGCGAGAGGAGCCGGGGTATAAAGAGCGGTGAGCCGAGGCCCGAGACCAGAAGCAGTGACAGTGTCGGTGGCGAGAGGAGCTGGGGTATAAAGAGCGGTGAGCCGAGGCCCGAGACCAGAAGCAGTGACAGTGTCGGTGGCGAGAGGAGCCTGGGTATAAAGAGCGGTGAGCTGAGGCCCGAGACCAGAAGCAGTGACAGTGTCGGTGGCGAGAGGAGCTGGGATATCAAGAGCAGTGAGCCGAGGCCTGAGACCAGAAGCAGTGACAGTGTCGGTGGCGAGAGGAGCCGGGGTATAAAGAGCAGTGAGCCGAGGCCTGAGACCAGAAGCAGTGACAGTGTCGGTGGCGAGAGGAGCTGGGGTATAAAGAGCAGTGAGCCGAGGCCCGAGACCAGAAGCAGTGACAGTGTCGGTGGCGAGAGGAGCTGGGGTATAAAGAGCAGTGAGCCGAGGCCCGAGACCAGAAGCAGTGACAGTGTCGGTGGCGAGAGGAGCTGGGGTATAAAGAGCAGTGAGCCGAGGCCCGAGACCAGAAGCAGTGACAGTGTCGGTGCCGAGAGGAGCTGGGGTATAAAGAGCAGTGAGCCGAGGCCCGAGACCAGAAGCAGTGACAGTGTCGGTGGCGAGAGGAGCTGGGGTATAAAGATCAGTGAGCCGAGGCCCGAGACCAGAAGCAGTGACAGTGTCGGTGGCGAGAGGAGCTGGGGTATAAAGAGCAGTGAGCCGAGGCCCGAGACCAGAAGCAGTGACAGTGTCGGTGGCGAGAGGAGCTGGGGTATAAAGAGCAGTGAGCCGAGGCCCGAGACCAGAAGCAGTGACAGTGTCGGTGGCGAGAGGAGCCTGGGTATAAAGAGCAGTGAGCCGAGGCCCGAGACCAGAAGCAGTGACAGTGTCGGTGGCAAGAGCTCTGTTCAGTTCTGTGGACCTGCTTGACCAGCAATAATCGAAGTGTGACATCACAGGAGAGCCGGTAAGTGATTGGTGGGTATTTCTTCCATGTCTGTTTTGTTTTGGCCAAGTGATTTAAATCAGGAGATGTCATTACAGGTTAAGATTACAATTAAATGTTTTTTTTTAAATACTGCAATCCAAATTAATTAATTAAATAGAATAGAGATGGCTGGGCAGGCGATGTGTTACAGCTGTAGTATGTGGGAGCTGGTGGACGCCGATGCAATCCACGGTGACCACATCTTCAGCAAGTGTTAGCTGATTGAGGAACTTTGGCTTAGAGTTGATGAGCTGGAGTCCGAGCTGTGGACACTGCGACGCATCAGGGAGGGCGAAAGTTACCTGGACACTGTTTCAGGAGACAGTCACACCCCTTAGATTAATTACATACAATTTGGACCATGGTCAGGGACAGGAGGGTGTGACTGCGAGTGAGGCAGGTATGGGGATCCAGAATGTAGCTTTGGAGGAGCCTCAGCCAGTGCCCTTATCCAATAGGTACGAGATTTTTGCTTCCAATGTGGATAAGGGCACAGGCTGCAGGGAGGATGAGTGAACTGACCACCCTGGTTCAGAGCGCCATTCAAGTGGGGGGAGAAAAGAGAAATATTGTAGTCATAGGGGATAGCATAGTTAGGGGAATAGATACTGTTATCCACAGCAAAGATATAGAGAGTCCCGAAGATTGTGTTGCCTACCTGGTGCCAAGGTTAAGGACATCTTTTCCGGGCGAGAGAGGAATTTGGAGTGGGAAGGAAAGGATCCAGTTGTTGTGATCCACATAGATACCAACAACATAGGTCGGACTAGGAAAGAGGTTCTGCTGAGGGACTATGAGCAGCTTGAGGCTAAATTAAAAAGCAGAACCACAAAGGTAATAATCTCCGGATTACTATCTGAGCCACGTGCAAATTGGCACAGGGTAAATAAGATTAGAGAGGTAAATGCGTGGCTCAAAGATTTTTGTGGGAGAAATGAGTTCCAATTCATGGGACACTGGCACCAGTACTGGAGAAAGAGAGAGCTGTTCCATTGGGATGGGCTGCACCTGAACCATGCTGGGACCAGTGTCCTGGCGAATCGTACAACTAGGCTTGTAGATAAGGCTTTAAACTAAATAGTGGGGTGGAGGGTTCTATTGAAGGGAAGTTTATAAAGTTGAAAAGTAACGAGAGAACAGAGGTGCAGGGTAGTGAAGGGGCATACATTAATCAGAGTGTGACCGGTAGGAACAGAGAATACAAGCATAAGAGTACAGTAGAAATTAGAACTAGAATAGGTAAAAATGGGAATAAGTCAAAGCTTCAGGCTCTTTATCTGAATGCACATCGCATTTGTAACAAGATAGATGAGCTGATGGCACACAGAGAAATAAATGAATATGATTTGATAGCTATCACTGAGACGTGGTTGCAGGATGACCAGGACTGGAATCTCAATGTTCAAGGATATTCGACGTTCCGGAAGAATAGGCAGAAAGGAAAAGGAGGTGGGGTAGCTTTGTTAAAGGAAGGGATCAGTGCAGTTGTGAGGAATGATATAGGTGTAATAGATGGTAATGTAGAATCAGTTTGGTTGGAAATAAGGAATAGCAAGGGGAAGAAATCACGGATGGGAATGGTCTATAGGCCCCTGAGGAGTTGTGCCTCTGTAGGACAAAATATTAATCAGGAAATAGTGGAGGCGTGTAAGAAGAACACTGCAATTATCGTGGGTGATTTTAATCTTCATATAGACTGGACAAATCAAATTGGCAAGGGTAGCATGGAAGACGAATTTGTAGAGTGCATCAGGGATTGTTTCTTCGAACATTGCAGAACCTAGCCGGGAACAGGCTATTTTAGACTTGGTAATGTGTAATGAGGTAGGATTAATAAGATATCTCGCAGTGAAGGATCCTCTAGGGGGAAGTGATCATAACATGGTAGAATTTCAAATTCAGTTTGAGGGTGAGCAACTGGGGTCTCAAACCAGTGTCTTCAACTTGAACAAGGGCAATTACAGTGGTAGGAAGAATGAGTTGTCTAAAGCAGGCTGGGAAAACAGACTACGGGGGAAGTCAGTCGATGAGCAGTGGCAGACCTTTAAGCAGATATTTCATAACACTCAGCAAACATTTATTCCGGTCAGAAGGAAGGACTCGAGGAGAACGATGAACCACCCGAGGATAACAAAGTAAGTTAAGGAGAGTATCAAATCAAAAGCAAAGGCAGACAAAGCAGCAAAAGCTAGTGCTAGGCCAGAGGAATGGGATTTTTTTAGAAACCAGCAGTGCATGACTTAAAAAATGAATAAAGAGAGAAAATTGATTGAGAGTAAATTGGCAAGAAATATAAAAACAAACAGCAAGAGCTCGGGGGCCTATAGACCACTCCAATGCGTGATTTCTTTCCCTTGCTATTCCTTATTTTCACCCAAACTGATTCTACATCACCATCTATTACACCGATATCATTCCTCACAACTGCACTGATCCCTTCCTTTAATAACAAAGCTACCCCACCTCCTTTTCCTTTCTCCCTATTCTTCCGGAATATCGAATATCCTTGAACATAAAAAGGAAGAGAGTAGCTAAAGTACATGTGGGACCCTTAGAGGATGAGACTGGGGAATAAATAACATGGAACAGGGGAATGGCAGATAATTTAAGCCAATATTTTGCATCGGTCTTCACGGTGGAAGACACTATAAACATCCCAACAATAATAGATGAGCAAGGTGTAAATGGGAGGGAGGAACTTGTAACAATCTCTATCACGAGGGAAAAGGTGCTGGACAAACTGATGGGACTAAAGACAGACAAGTCGCCAAGACCTGATGGCCTCCATCCAAGGGTTTTAAAAGAAGTGGCTGCAGAGATAGTAGGGGCATTGGTCATAATATACCAAAATTCACTGGATTCCGTAGGGTGCCAGCGGATTGGAAAACCGCTAATGCGACGCCCTTATTCAAGAAAGGAGGGAGACAGAAGGCAGGAAACTATAGACCAGTTAGCTTAACATCTGTCATTGGGAAAATGCTGGAGTCCATTATTGAGGAAGAAATAGCAGGACATTTAGAAAAACATAATGCAATCAAACAGAGTCAACATGGTTTAATGAAAGGGAAATCATGTTTGACAAACTTGTTAGAGCTCTTTGAGGATATAACAAGCAGAGTGGATAAAGGGGAACCAGTAGATGTAGTGTATTTGGATTTTCAGAAGGCGCCACATAAAAGGTTATTGCACAAAATAGGAGCTCAGGGTATTGGGGGTAATGTGTTAGCATGGATTGAGGATTGGATAACACACAGAAGGCAAAGTGTCGGGATTAATTGGTCTTTTTCAGGTTGGAAAGCCGTATTTAGTGGGGTGCCACAAGGATCAGTCCTAGGGCCTCAACTATTTACTATCTATATTAATGACCTGGAGGAAGGGACAGATTGTAGAGTATCCAAATTTGCTGACGATACAAAAATAGGTGGAAAGGCATGTTGTGATGAGGACACAAAGAAACTGTAAAGGGATATGTTAAGTGAGTGGGCAAAAACTTGGCAGATGGAGTTCAATGTGGGAAAGTGTGAGGTAATCCACTTTGGCAGGAAGAATAAAAAGGCAGATTATTATTTAGATGGAGAAAAACTACAAAATTCAAAATGCAGTTCAGAGGGATCTGGGTGTTCTTGTGCAGGAAACACAAAAAGTTAGCATGCAGGTGCAGCAAATAATTCAGAAGGCAAATGGAATTTTGGCCTTTATTGCTCAGGGGTGAGAGTTTAAAAATAGGAAAGTCTTATTACAACTGTACAGGGTGTTGGTGAGGCCACACGTGGAGTACTGCGTACAGTTTTGGTCACTGTATTTAAGGAAGGATATCCTAGCATTGGAGGCAGTTCAGAAAAGGTTCACTAGGCTGATTCCTGGAATGCAGGGGTTGTCTTATCAAGAACAGAATGAGAGGTGATCTTATTGAAACAAATAAGATTCTAAGGGGGCTTGACAGGGTAGATGTTGAGAATATATTTCCACTGGTGGGGGAATCTCGAACTAGGGGACATTGTTACAGAATAAGGGGGCACACATTTAAAACTGAGATGTGTATGAATTTTTTTCTCTGAGGGTGGTGAATCTCTGGAATTCTCTACCTCAGAGAGTTGTGGAGGCTAGGTCACGAAATGTATTTAAGGAGGTGGTAGATAGATTTTTGAAATCTCAGGGAGTGGAGGGTTAAGCGGAGCAGGCTCAAAAGAGGAGTTGAGGCATGGGAGAGATCAGCCATGATCTTATTGAATGGCGGGCCAGGCTTGAGGGGCTGAATGGCCTGCTCCTCCTCCTACTTGTGCTCAGTTTGCAGTAATGGAAGACTATGTCTTCCATTTTTACCATTTATGAGTTTTGTGGAGTAGTGTGTAACATGTAGCTCAGTCTGCAATCTAACATTATTGAGATTAATTCTGTACTTTACTATCAGGTCCTGTTTGTCTTTCCCATCTGACATAGAATTTGTAGTTCAGGCTGCACTCTTGTGAGAATGACACAGTGCCTTGCAATCTGATAGTGGGTGTGATTTTGTGCGGAGATTGATGTATCCAGCTGGGACAGAGTTGGGGTGAAATGGAACCAACCTCAGTCTGTCCTGCGCTGTGTGACTGTTGGATTGAATAAATGTGTCTGGAACTTGGGATCAGTGCCGGTCTGACTACGTTTGCTGTCGGTGATTGTGGAACTGATGTCTCTGCTCTCTGTGAGTGATACTGTACTTACTGTGTGTGAGGAGCTGGCTGCACTTCCTCTTGTGTCGAGGAATCACTGCATTTATTCTGCTTCCATCAAGTATTTGCCTGTAGAAAGGAAATGTATTTATTATAATTCAGGAAGAGATGTGGTAGAAGATACAAAAGTGACCAAAACAATTTTTCAATTAATAATCATTATGAACAATCACAAAGGAAACCCAGCAACACAAACAGAGTCAGTGTCTGATTCCACTGCAGTCCTGCAGCCCCCAGCTACTGCATACCAGGGGCTTTGGCCATTTTACAACAATTAAATGACATCCAGAAACAATCCACTGGGCCATGAATAGGACTGACCGACGGAGCAGGGACTTTTACACAGGTCAGATTTCCAGTTCCCGCTCCCATGGTTTAAAATGTGTCCTTCACACTTCTCACCTGGTGCCTATAATAGATTCTCTTTGTGTAACTCCCCACATCCCACTGTCCAATAACAAACTATGGGATTAGACTGGATTGCTGCCTTTGCATTGGTGTGGATACGATGGGCCAAATGGCCTAATTCTGTGCTGGAACTTTTTGATGTTTCTGTTTGGTGAATTCTTGCAGAAATCTGCACCTGCGCTCCCCTCCCCCATCTACCTGTCATGGGGCAGTGCAATGGTTAAAGAATGGAGGGTTTCATCAACTGGATGGTGACGTATATTTAATATAACAGTGACGTGCTGTCTACTACACCACAGAGCCATTCACAGACAAAGCCCAACCACCAGCTCCTTCTCACACACAGTCCGTACATTATCACACACACAGCGCAGAGACACAGACAGGTCATCAGTTCCACAGTCTCAGACAGCAGAAATCGTTCCAGAGACACATTTTCAATCCATCAATCAAACAGAGCAGGAGAGACAGACGTTGTTTCCATGTCACCCCAACGCAGTACCACTGACAGGTAGATACATAAATCCCAGTCCAAATTCTCTCTCACTATCAAATTATCACTGTGTCAATCCCACAATATTGCAAGCGAATAATGCAAGGCTGGATTTCATCTATTTTAACGCAAGGCGTCTTACAAGTAAGGCAGATGAATTGAGGGCTAAAAACAAGAAATGCTCAAAATACTCAGCAGGTCTGGCAGCATCTGTGGAGAGAGAAGCAGAGTTACCATTTCAGGGCATTTGGGGCAGCACAGTGGTTAGCACCGCAGCCTCACAGCTCCAGCGACCCGGGTTCAATTCTGGGTGCTGCCTGTGTGGAGTTTGCAAGTTCTCCCTGTGTCTGCGTGGGTTTTCTCCGGGTGCTCCGGTTTCCTCCCACATGCCAAAGACTTGCAGGTTGATAGGTAAAATTGGCCATTATAAATTGCCCCTAGTATAGGTATGTGGTAGGGAAATATAGGGACAGGTGGGGATGTGGTAGGAATATGGAATTAGTGTAGGATTAGTATGGATGGGTGGTTGATGGTCGGCACAGACTCGGTGGGCCAAAGGGCCTGTTTCAGTGCTGTATCTCTAAATAAAAAAATAAAAGGTCAGTGACCCTTCTTCAGAACTCCGAAGATGAATTGAGGGCGTTGATTAACACATGGCAATATGATATTGCTATCACAGAAACATGGTTGAGGGAAGGGCAGGACTGACAGCTCAATATTCCAGGGTATAGAATCTTCAGGTGTGACAAGGACTGGAATGGGGGCAAGGGGGAGGGGGAGGGGGTGGGGTGAATGTCAAAGAGGAGGTGGCATTGCACTATTGACCAAGGAATCATTTACTACAGTAAGGAAGGATGATATATTAAAAGGTTCTTTAAATGAGGCCATATGGTTAGAACTTAAAAACAAAAATGGGGCAAGCACTTGTCTGGGAGTGTACTACAGGCCTCCAAACAGTCAGGGAGAGATAGAGGAGCAGATATGTAGGTAAATCTAAAAGGGGTGTAAAAATTATAGGGTAATAAGAGGGAATTTCAACTTCCCCAATATTAACTGGGATAGTCGTAGTGCAAAAGGTTAAAGGGGGTGAAATTCTGAAAGTGCATTCGGGAGAGCTTTTAGAGCAAGCACGTAGAGAGTCCTGCAAGAGAAAGTGGTACTGGACCTAATCTCGGGGAATGAAGCCGCACAACTGGTAGAAGTGTCAGTGGGGGAGCATTTCATGGATAGTGACCATAACTCTAAGATTTAAGGCAGTTATGGAAAAGGACAAAAATGAACTGGAAATAAAGGTACTGTTTTGGGGGAAGGTCAATTTCAATATGATAAAACAGGATCTGGCCAAAGTGGACTGGGAGCAGCTACTTCTAGGAAAGTCTACATCAGACCAGCGGGAGTCATTGAAAAGGAGATAGTGAGAGTTCAGGGCCCACATGTTCCCGGAAAGATGAAGGGGAGGACCAACAAGTTTAGGGAACCCTGAATGTCAAGGGATATCAAGGATTGAATAAGGAAAAAAAAAAAGGCTTATGGCAGATTCAGAGGGCTGAAAACAGCAAAGGCCCTCGAGGAGTATAGAAAGTGCAGGTGGGGGTGGGTACATTAAAAAAAAAAGTAATTAAGAGAGCGAAGAGGGGGCATGAAAAAACACTGGTGGGCAAGATAAAGGAAAATCCCAAGGCATTTTATAAGTATATTAAGGGCAAGAGGATAACCAGGGAAAGAGTAGGGCCCATTAGGGACCAACGTGGCAATCTGTATGTGGAGCCGGAGGATGTAAGCGAGGTTTTGGTTGGTTACTTTTCTTCTGTGTTCACTATGGAGAAGGACGATGTTGGTGTAGAGATCAGGGAGGGGGATTGTGATATACGTGAACAAATTAGCATTGAACGGGAGGAGGTGTTAGCGGTTTTAGCGGGCTCAAAAGTGGATAAATCATCAGGCCCAAATGAGATGTATTCCAGGCTGCTATGTGTGGCAAGGGAGGAGATTGCAGGGTCTCTGACACAAATTTTCAAATCCTCTCTGGCCACAGGAGAGGTGCCAGAGGACTGGAGGACGGTGAATGTGGTACCATTATTCAAGAAGGGGAGCAGGGATAAACCAGGTAATTACAGGCCAGTGAGTCTAACATCAGTGGTAAGAAAACTATTGGGAAAAAATTCTGAGGGACAGGATTAATCTCCACTTGGAGAGGCAGGGATCAATCAGGGATAGTCAGTATGGCTTTGTCAGGGGGAGATCGTGTCTAACAAATTTGATTGAATTTTGTGAGGTGGTGATTAGGCATGTAGATGAGGTTAAAGCAGTTGAT
This sequence comes from Heterodontus francisci, assembly GCF_036365525.1. Taxonomy (NCBI): domain Eukaryota; kingdom Metazoa; phylum Chordata; class Chondrichthyes; order Heterodontiformes; family Heterodontidae; genus Heterodontus; species Heterodontus francisci. The sequence continues at coordinate 778,412 of NW_027141752.1, read as the reverse complement.
GTAGTCTACATGGACTTCAGTAAGGCTTTTGATAAGGTCCCACATGGGAGATTGGTCAAGAAGGTAAGAGTCCATGGGATCCAGAGCAATTTGGCAAATTGGATCCAAAATTGGCTTATTGGCAGGAGGCAGAGGGTGATGGTCGAGGGTTGTTTTTGCGATTGAAAGCCTGTGACCAGTGGTGTACGCAGGGATTGGTGCAGGGACCCTTGCTGTTTGCAGTGTACATTAATGATTTAGATGTGAATATAGGTGATATGATTAGTAAGTTCGCAGATGACATGAAAATTGGTGGGTGTCGTAAATAGTGAGGAGGAAAGCCTTGGATTATGGACGATATAGATGGGTTGGTAAGGTGGGCAGAGCAGTGGCAGATAAAATTTAATTCTGAGAAGTGTGAGGTGATGCATTTTGGGAGGACTAACAAGGCAAGAGAATATACAATAGATGAAAGGACCACAGGAAGTACAGAGGGACATTGGTATACTTGTCCATTGAACACCGAAGGCAGCAGCACAGGTGGAAAAGGTGGTTAGGAAGACATATGGGATAGTTGCCTTTATTAGCCGAGGCATAGAATATAAGAGCAGGGAGGTTATGATGGAGTTGTATAAAATGCTCGTTCGGCCACAGCTGGAGTACTGTGTACAGTTCTGGTCGCCACACTATGGGAAGGATGTGATTGCACTGGAGAGGTTGCAGAGGAGATTCACCAGGATGTTGCCTGAGCTGGAACATTTCAGCTGTGAAGAGAGACTGGATAGGCCATGGTTGTTTTCCTTAGAACAGAGAAGGCCGAGGGGGGACCTGATTGAGGTATAAAAAATTATGAGTGGCATGGATACGGTAGATAGGAAGAAACTTTTTTTCCCTTAGCAGAGGTGTCAATAACCAGGGGGCATGGATTTAAGGTAAGGGGCAAGAGGTTGAGCGGGGAATTGAGGAAAAACCTTTTCTCCCAGAGAGGGGTTGGAATCTGGAACACACTGCTTGAAGGGGCGGTAGAGGCAGGAACCCTCACAACATTTAAGAATAATTTAGATAAGCACTTGAAATGCCATAGCATACAAGTCTACAGGCCAAGTGCTAGAAAATAGGATTAGAAAAGATAGGTGCTTGATGGCTGACATGGACACGATGGGCTGAAAGACCTGTTTCTATGCTGTATAACTCTGACTCTATGACTAACCTCAGCTACAATTTAAATACATATAGAACTGGCACGTGGTTCCAGTTTCAAAGTTACAGAATTAACCTCAATAATGTACTCTGAGATTCAGGTTAAATACCAGCTAAATATTTACACGTTATGAGTTTAGAAGTTGCAGTATTAATTCCCATAATGTATTTATTTTTATTTAGAGATTCAGCATTGAAACAGGCCTATCGGCCCACCGGGTCTGTGCCGACCAACAACCACCCATTTATATTAATCCTACATTAATCCCATACTCCCTACCACATCCCCACCATTCTCCAACCACCGACCTACACTTAGGGAAATTTACAATGGCCAATTTACTGATCAACCTGCAAGTCTTTGGCTGTGGGAGGAAACCGGAGCACGCGGCGGAAACCCACGCGGTCACAGGGTGGACTTGCAAACTCCACACAGGCAGTACCCAGAACTGAACCCGGGTCACTGGAGCTGTGAGGCTGCGGTGCTAACCACTGCATCACCCACATTTGGACACTAATCCATATCTCAACTGCATAATCAGATTGAGAGATTATGAAAAACAGTATAACCTAAGATACAAACTCAGATTCCAGTTTAAAACTTATCTGGATTGTGGAACTAAAAGATACAATATAAATTTGATTTGTCTAGTGAGCTATAAGTTTTCTACCAGTCCAAAAACCACATATAGTGTCAGATGGAAGATACTGTACAGTTCCAGATGTATAGGGTCATTTTACATGCAAGTCCAAAATTCTCACTGTCCGACTGAATGACACTGATCAAATTGCTTCGTACAGTCTGAGTTACACTTGCACACCAATCCGGTATTAGATTGTAGGATACATTATCTTTCACTATTGTGTTCACAGTGACAGATATTTAATACTAGGCAAAACCTCAAACGTATTGTCTGCTTAAAACCGACCACATCAGTGGCCTGTTGCTGTGCTGACATTTTATGTAGAATGAATCCAGACTTGCAAACAGTCCCAGGGACAGAAGATTATATAATGAATCCCATACTCATACAGAGTACCAGACACTGCCAGATGGAGAGTGATGCTGAAACACATGCCCTTGTGCCAGGTGCTGAAAGGCATCGGTTGATGACTGCACTCACTCACAATTCCTCAGCCTGAGTCATCTAAAGCAATCTAACACACAAATAGTAGCACTGAGAGATTGAGAAAGAGTCCAAAACTCACATGGAGCACTCGATGCTGACAGATACAAACTGAAGACTATACACACATGGATCTAGGATGAGCTAACTCACAGGAAACAGAGAGTGGGGATAAATTGGGCATTTTCATTTTCGCAATCTAACTAATGGAGTGCCACAGTGATCAGTGCTGGTGCCTCAACTATGTATGGTCTATATTAATAACTTACATGAAGCGATCAAGTGTATTGTTGCCAAATTTATGGATGTGACAAAGATCGATAGGAAAGAAAGTTATGAAGAGGATAAAGTGTCTGCAAAGAGATATAGATAGGTTAAGTCAATGGGCAAAAGTTTGGCAGCTGGAGTATAATGTGGGAAAATGTGAGGTTGTCTAATTTGGCAGGAAGAATAGAAAAAAAGAATATTACTTACATAGAGAGAGACTGCAGAATGCTGCTGTACCAAGGGATCTGGGTGCCAGGTACATGAATTACAAAAAGTTAGCATGAAGGTATAGCAAGTAATTAGGAAGGAAAATGGAATGTTGGCATTTTTAGCAAGGGGAATGGAGTATAAAAGTAGGGAAGTTTTACTATAACTGTCTAGGGCATTAGTGTCAACCCAACTAAAGGACTCCATACAGTTTTGGTCTCCTTACTTAAGGAGGGATATACTTGCATTGGAATCAACTCAAATAAGGTTCACTCGGCTGATTTCTGTGATGAAGGATTGCCTTATGAGACAATGTTGAGCAGGTTGGGCCTATACCCACTGTAGTTAGAAGATTGAGAGGTGATCTTATTGAAACCTATAAGATTCTCAGTGGGCTGGACAGGTAGATGCTGAGAGGATGTTTCTCCTTGTGGGGGAATGGAGGGGCGAGAGTTTCAAGCTAAGTGGTCTTCCATTCAAGAAGGAGATGAAGAGGAATTTCTTCTCTCAGAGGGTTGTTCATCTTTGGAATTCTGTTCCCCAGAGGACTGTGGAGGCTGAGTTATTGAATCAAGGCTCTGTTCGACAAATTTTTGATCTACATGGGAATCAATGGTTGGGAATCAATGGTTATGGGCGCAGGCAGGAAGGTGAAATTAAGGTCACAATCAGAAGAGCCATGATCTTATCGAATGGCAGAGCAGGCTTGATGGGTCAAATGGTCTATTTCTGCTCCTATTTCTTATCTTATTATATTCTTACACACACGTGTACACACACACACACAACCAGTGTGTGGCAGATCCAGAATTCATCTCACTTTCATACACAATACCAGTGACTGAAAGGTACAGAATCAATCCCACAGATGCATACAGTACCACCGACAAGTACAGGATGAATCCCATGCTCACACACACCACTAGGTATTAAAAGATACATGTGATTCCCACTCGCACATGACAATATGAGACGGAGTTACAGAATGATTTCCACATTCACATAGAGCACCACTGACTGCTGATCAATTCATCCCACAATCTCACACACTACCAGAGGATGAGAGATACAAAATTAATCCCACACTCCGATGTAGTAGCAAAGACTGACACATACAAAATCAATCACAAACACTCCTACAGTACCACTGGCAGATTCAGCAACTGCCAAAATTACCAGAGACTGACAAATAAATCGTGAACTCCTACATATTGTGAGATGCTGACACAGATAGCTTGAATTCCACACATACAGAACCACTGACAGATTCAGAGTCAGTCCCAAATTCACGTACCATCCCAGAGACTGACAGATACTGAATGGATGTCATACTCAAACACAGTACCAGAGTCTGACAGATAGATAAGGAATCCATACAGCACCAGAGACCGAGAGCTACCGAATTACATAACATGTGCAAACACAGTACCACAGACTAAAAGCAGTGGAATTAATTGCACATTCACATGCAATAGCAGAGACACAACGACAGAGAATCATCAATAAGTGTCCCCCCACCAACAGCCAGGACATTTCCAGGGAGCTGTACACAGGGAGCGGCTCTTTCAATATCAACTGGGGCCGGAGGATCTTCGTGAAATATCCTTCCTGATTGCAGGAAGGGTGTTTGTGATTGGTTGCAAATGTTTATTCTGATTGGATGAGGAAAAACACCAATTAGAGAATTACAGTTAAAAAACCTTTATGACATCACTCCCAATCACCCAATCACAATCTTTACTTTCCCCCCATCCCTCATTAGCATAGAGCTGTGGGATTGTCTATTTAATCCGCACTCGGAAGGGGTTTGGTTTATTTCTGTGTCTGAAATTGAATCTGAAGATGCCTGAAAAGAAGAAAGCAGCTCCGAAGAAGGGCGCCAAGAAAGCCTTAAATAAACCGTCAGCAAAGGGCGGCAAGAAGCGGAGAAAGTCGAGGAAGGAGAGTTACTCCATCTACATCTACAAAGTGATGGAGCAGGTTCACCCCGACACCGGCATCACCTCCAAGGCCATGAGCATCATGAACTCGTTTGTGAACGATATTTTCGAGCGCATCGCGGGTGAGGCTTCCCGCCTGGCCCATCACAACAAGTGCAGCACCATCAGCTACCGGGAGATCCAGACCGCCGTGCGCCTGCTGCTGCCCGGGGAGCTGGCCAAGCACGCCGTGTCGGAAGGGACAAAGGCGGTGACCAAGTACACCAGCTCCAAGTAAAACTGCACAATGGACTGAAAAACAGATCAAACACAACGGCTCTTTTAAGAGCCACCCACAATCTCTCTGAAAAAGCTGCATCCGAACATCTCTATTAAATTATTTTAAAACAATGTATAACATAATAACGTTCCCACTGCTGTACCTGTGTCTTCTGTCCCATAAACTGTACACGGACACATAATCCGCTCATCGCCTTCGCTTTTTTGCTAAAAGCTGTTATTATTGCACAGCTCCTCAATGACTGCATGAACAGCTGTTTTTAGCTGTAAAGGTCAGACCTTAGTCCCTTCACTCTATTCCTGAAATGTGAACTGATTCATCGTTTTATTCACAGCAACTCGCCGGAACAGGAACAGAGCAGATTGAGCAGATCCGGCTTCCTCTTTTCAGAGGACACTGGGCTCTGATTGAAGACTAAACTGAGTGTTTTCCTTCAGGGAAATGCTATGAACAGGGATTTATTCCCAACTGGAACAGTTTGTAAACGATTGTAGAATGAACCACAATTTACACAACATTTTTAAACCGCGCTTGTGATTGGTGACGGAAAGAATTGAATAAAACAAAAAAAAGAGAAGGGATTTGAAATCTTTGACTAAGGATGCCATTTATTTTAATCCGCTCTTTTCCGAGAATGAAATTGGCGGGCTTTGTGAAATTGACAAATTCTCTGCTTCTGGTAGTGTGGTGGGTAAATCCCGCCCTCTTCCGTTTGTCAGTGTCCTGATTGGTGAAGAATATAGGCAAATGAGGTGAATTAAGTACCGACCAATGAGATGAGATCTCAGTCTATAAGTACAGTAAATGCTGCGGAAAATAACCATTCTTCGTCAAGGTATTTGTGAGATTGTTGATATCGCAAACCTACATGATGGACGTGCTTTCCAAAATGGGGTTTGGGGAGGGAATCTGCAATTGGATCCAACTGCTCTACACAAACATCAGTAGCGCAGTGTGAATCAACGGGTGGGAATCTGAAAGTTTCCCGATCAAATCTGGAGTCAGACAGGGCTGTCCTCTGTCCCCGGTCTTGTTTGTTTGCTGTATTGAACCCTTTGCTGAGTCCATTAGGAAGGATGCGAGCATAAGAGGGGTGACAATCCCAGGCAGCGGAGGCACTCAGGTCAAAACCTCCCTGTACATGGATGACGTCGCCGTCTTCTGCTCGGATCCGCTGTCCATGTGCAGACTGATGAGCATCTGCGACCAGTTCGAACTGGCCTCGGGAGCCAAAGTTAACCACGGCAAGAGCGAGGCCATGTTCCTTGGGAACTGGGCTGACCGATCCTTTGTCCCCTTCACCGTCAGGTCAGATTACCTGAAGGTGCTGGGGATATGGTTCGGAAGGGCCGGGGCGTGCACCAAAGCATGGGAGGAGCGAGTAGCCAAGGTACGACAAAAGTTGGGCATGTGGGGGCAGCGATCTCTCTCCATTGTGGGTAAGAACCTGGTCATCAGGTGCGAGGCGCTCACGTTGTTGCTCTACATGGCGCAGGTCTGGCCCATACCCCACTCCTGCGCCGTGGCAGTCACCCGAGCCATTTTCCGCTTCGTCTGGGGATCTAAAATGGACCGGGTCCAGAGAGACACGATGTTCAAATCTCTGGACATGGGCGGGAAAAATGTACCCAACGTGGCCCTCATCCTGATGACCACCTTCGTGTGCGGCTGCATCAAGCTATGTGTAGATCCCCAGTACGCAAACTCCAAGTGTCACTACGTGCTGAGGTTCTATCTGTCCCCGGTGTTGCGAAGGATGGGCCTGGTCACATTGCCGCGGAACGCACCATGCAGTTGGGCGGCGCCGTACCACCTATCCTTCGTGGAGCAGTTTCTGCGGAAAAACACCTTTGACCACCGGTCCATCAGGCAGTGGTCTGCACGGAATGTCCTCAAGGCCCTACGGGAAAAGGAAACGGTGGATCCTGTCGGATGGTTCCCCGAGCAGACCGTCAAAGTCATTTGGCGGAATGCCTCATCACCAGAACTTTCAAACAAGCACCAAGACGTAGCTTGGCTGGTGGTGAGAAGGGCCCTCCCCGTCAGATCCTTCATGCACACCCGAAGTCTCGCCCCCTCCGCACAGTGCCCCCGCGTTGGCTGTGGTGGGGAAGAGACGGTCGCCCACCTCCTCCTGGAATGTGCCTTTGCAAAGCAGGTGTGGAAAGAGATGCAGTGGTTTTTGTCAAGGTTCATCCCAAGCAGCTCTGTAACACAGGAGTCTGTGCTCTACGGGCTGTTCCCAGGGACGCACACTGAGACAAACATCAACTGTTGCTGGAGGACTATCAATTCGGTGAAAGACGCCCTTTGGTCTGCCCGAAACTTGCTGGTCTTCCAGCGCAAAGAGTTGTCCACCACCGAATGTTGCAGACTGGCACATTCCAAGGTCCAGGACTACGTGCTGAGGGACGACCTAAAGCTTGGGGCAGCCGCAGCAAAGGCTCAATGGGGAAAGACCACAGTGTAAGGTTCCCCCACCAAGCTGGACTGAGGGGCTGGAACCATGGGAAGCCCCTCGAACTGTATCGTTAATATTCTCAATTGCTGTAAATGTAAAACTGTAATTGACATGACAATTGTGAAACGGAAGGGTTGGGAAGAAACTCATGACATTATTGAAAGAAACTGATCTCTTTTGCAATGTTTGTATTTTTTCGTGCTCTTTGGAAACTGTTTGGCAATGTAATTTTTACACATTTTTATGAATAAAGTATATTATGGAAATAAAAAAAAAGGAAGAGGAAAGACCAGCGGGAAAGCTCGGGCCAAGGCCAAGCCTCGCTCCTCCCGGGCTGGACTGCAGTTCCCAGTGGGCCGTGTTCACAGACTCCTGAGAAAGGGTAACTATGCTGAGCGTGTGGGTGCCGGAGCCCCGGTCTATCTGGCTGCTGTGCTCGAGTATCTGACCGCTGAAATCCTCGAGCTGGCCGGGAACGCGGCCCGGGACAACAAGAAGAGCCGCATCATCCCCAGACACCTGCAGCTGGCCGTCTGCAACGACGAAGAGCTCAACAAGCTGCTGGGAGGAGTGACCATCGCTCAGGGTGGGGTGCTGCCTAATATCCAGGCCGTGCTGCTGCCCAAGAAAACCAGTGCTCAGAGCTCCCAGAAAAAGTAAAGCGGCCAAAATATCATCTAATAAACCAAAGGCTCTTTTCAGAGCCACCCACAGTCTCTGTGAAAGGGCTGGTTACTGTCAGGAGGGAATCAGAGATGGAGTTATTGTAACAGTGGATTGACCTGTTTCGCATGCAGACAGTTTGAATTCTGTTTTTTCTCTCTCTCCGGCTTCTCAATGAGAATTTGCTCCCGGAGCAGAGTAAATGCAGGAAGAGGCCATTCTCGGGCTGTATGTTTCTCTCCTAACCTGATCTGTTCAGACCGCACTGTTCCCAGAGGACGGAATCTGAGAGTTGCTCACACACGGGAGCTGAGTCCATTGCAGCGCTTTAATATGTGCCTTCCCCCCCGGCCCTCCCTATTCTCCGGACACAAAGCTGTCTACTCCCCCGGCGGCGGGAGAGTCGGGGATTCTCTCCCCGCAGTGTCAGGGTTTGCAACCCCGGGGAACTGGCGGTTCGAGTCAGTGTGACCGAGCTGCCTTACATGTCCTGTGTACCGATCTCCAAGGGATTCAACTATTAGCGAACTCATTGGGTAATGTTTGTAAATAACCCTCATGTGAACGGAGCTGGCTCCATTAATGCCTTCCAAATAAAACTGGGATCCATTTCTTTTCCCCAAATGTCAGCTAACGGATCCCAGGAGCAGGGTTGAGATTGTGCTGAACAGCAATGAGTCTCCGGTAATGCTGCTTTCTAAATTCCAGATCAGCTCTCAGTCCGACAGGCCTTTCGGGAAAGTGATGTGACAAAACAGAAACCATGTGACGCCCCTCCAATCTAATGTGTTTGATGATGAACAGAGATGGAAGCTCTTTCCTTTGCTGATTTGGTGGCTCTGAAAAGAGCCCTTGTTACACTTGTTACTGAAGCCGGGTTTTCGGCGCGTTCCCCGCGGATGCGGCGGGCCAGCTGGATATCTTTGGGCATGATGGTGACTCGCTTGGCGTGGATGGCGCACAGGTTGGTGTCCTCAAAGAGCCCCACCAGGTAAGCCTCGCTGGCCTCCTGCAGGGCCATGACGGCCGAGCTCTGGAAGCGCAGGTCTGTCTTGAATTCCTGAGCGATCTCTCTGACCAGGCGCTGGAAGGGCAGTTTGCGGATGAGGAGCTCAGTGGATTTCTGGTAGCGGCGGATCTCCCTCAGAGCCACACTGCCGGGTCTGTAGCGATGAGGCTTCTTTACTCCACCCGTGGCTGGAGCGCTCTTCCGGGCCGCTTTGGTAGCCAGCTGTTTGCGAGGAGCTTTCCCTCCGGTCGATTTACGCGCTGTCTGCTTTGTCCGGGCCATTTTCTCAACGGATTCTGCACAATCTGAGACACACAGACTGTTAATACTGAATCTGCTGCACATCCGCCTTTTTAAACTCTGTGAGGAACCGCCCTGAGCAGTAATTGGCTGGAACCCGACGCCCAGTCAGTTTAAACCAAACCCCGATAATAAACAGAAACACAGGAAGCTATTGCCTCCGATTGGTCGATTATTACTGATTACTCAATTTTAAAAAAACCGCCAATATCAGTGCCGGAAACAACGGTTTTGACAAAGGAGAAATTTGCTTTAATTCATCTTATGAACATGATCAGAACATTTCAATGATATTTGTCAGCAAAGATCTTTTACAGCAAAGATTTTAAACTCTTTCTCTTGTATTATTCCACACATTGTCACAAGTTCCAGATACACTTTTCCAATCTGGTATCTATTCGGGTTTATTCTCCGTCCTTTTTGAAACAGTCTGGAAGCGGCGGCAGAAAGTCTCTTTCACAGCATTCTGCAAACGGATACATTTCAGGTCAATCTTTGTCAAGATACCGAATCACTGATTCTAGATTGAACCTATTTGTGGGAGACAAAAGCGGAGAGAAAGTGTTTTATTGTCAGGAGTTGAAATGTGAGACTGAGGTTTCCTACAACAGCGGGGTTTCCAGATAATGTACTTATTAATTATTGAGGCCAAGCTTGAACAAGGGAAACAAGTGACTGAGAACTGATCTGTCAGCTTTTATTAGCGGAATACAGGAAAGGGGCCGAATATGAACGCGTCTGAAATCAAAGCGCACTTGCGGTCAGTGGTCAGTAATTAATTTACACGGCATCATTAAGTAGAGACACAAAGATCTCACAGACAGTGAAAGTGAATCACCCAAATATACCTGGGATAAAACAGAGATCACAAAGGCAATTAGAAAGTTCCAGACTTTTCATATATAAGAAACAAAACAAATCGATACCATAGAGATGAAGTTGTAGCTTTTTCAGAGAGATTGTGGGTGGCTCTTAAAAGAGCCGTTGTGTTTGGGATGTTTTTCAGTCCATTGTGCAGTTTTACTTGGAGCTGGTGTACTTGGTCACCGCCTTTGTCCCTTCCGACAGGGCGTGCTTGGCCAGCTCCCCGGGCAGCAGCAGGCGCACGGCGGTCTGGGTCTCCCGGGAGCTGATGGTTCTGCTCTTGTTGTAATGGGCCAGGCGGGAAGCCTCACCCGCGATGCGCCCGAAAATATCGTTCACAAACGAGTTCATGATGCTCATGGCCTTGGAGGAGATGCCAGTGTCGGGGTGAACCTGCTTCATCACTTTGTAGATGTAGATGGAGTAACTCTCCTTCCTCGACTTTCTCCGCCTCTTGCCGCCCTTTGCTGATGGTTCACTTAAGGTTTTCTTGGCGCCCTTCTTAGGAGCTGCTTTCTTCTTTCTTTTTTCCAAAATATACTTTATTCATAAAAATCTGTCAAAATTACATTGCCAAACAGTTTCCAAACAGCACCAAAAAATACAAACATTGCAAGGGAGATCAGTTTCCTTCAATACTGTCATGAGTTTCTTCCCAACCCTTCCGTTTCACAATTGTCATGTCAATTACAGTTTTACATTTACAGCAATTGAGAATATTAACGATACAGTTCGAGGGGTTTCCCATTGATCCAGCTCCTCAGTCCAGCTTGGTGGGGGAACCTTACACTGTGGTCTTTCCCCATTGAGCCTTTGCTGCGGCTGCCCCAAGCTTCAGTGCGTCCCTCAGCACGTCGTCCTGGACCTTGGAATGTGCCAGTCTGCAACATTCGGTGGTGGACAACTCTTTGCGCTGGAAGACCAGCAAGTTTCGGGCAGACCAAAGGGCGTCTTTCACCGAATTGATAGTCCTCCAGCAGCAGATGATGTTTGTCTCGGTGTGCGTCCCTGGGAACAGCCCGCAGAGCACAGACTCCTGTGTTACAGAGGTGCTTGGGATGAACCTTGACAAAAACCACTGCATCTCTTTCCACACCTGCTTTGCAAAGGCACATTCCAGGAGGAGGTGGGCGACCGTCTCTTCCCCACCACAGCCAACGCGGGGGCACTGTGCGGAGGGGGCGAGACTTCGGGTGTGCATGAAGGATCTGACGGGGAGGGCCCTTCTCACCACCAGCCAAGCTACGTCTTGGTGCTTGTTTGAAAGTTCTGGTGATGAGGCATTCCGCCAAATGACTTTGACGGTCTGCTCGGGGAACCATCCGACAGGATCCACCGTTTCCTTTTCCCGTAGGGCCTTGAGGACATTCCGTGCAGACCACTGCCTGATGGACCGGTGGTCAAAGGTGTTTTTCCGCAGAAACTGCTCCACGAAGGATAGGTGGTACGGCGCCGCCCAACTGCATGGTGCGTTCCGCGGCAATGTGACCAGGCCCATCCTTCGCAACACCGGGGACAGATAGAACCTCAGCACGTAGTGACACTTGGAGTTTGCGTACTGGGGATCTACACACAGCTTGATGCAGCCGCACACGAAGGTGGTCATCAGGATGAGGGCCACGTTGGGTACATTTTTCCCGCCCTTGTCCAGAGATTTGAACATCGTGTCCCTCCGGACCCGGTCCATTTTAGATCCCCAGACGAAGCGGAAAATGGCTCGGGTGACTGCCACGGCGCAGGAGTGGGGTATAGGCCAGACCTGCGCCATGTAGAGCAACAACGTGAGCGCCTCGCACCTGATGACCAGGTTCTTACCCACAATGGAGAGAGATCGCTGCCCCCACATGCCCAACGTTTGTCGTACCTTGGCTACTCGCTCCTCCCATGTTTTGGTGCACGCCCCGGCCCTTCCGAACCATATCCCCAGCACCTTCTGGTAATCTGACCTGACGGTGAAGGGGACAAAGGATCGGTCAGCCCAGTTGCCAAAGAACATGGCCTCGCTCTTGCCGTGGTTAACTTTGGCTCCCGAGGCCAGTTCGAACTGGTCGCAGATGCTCATTAGTCTGCGCACGGACAGCGGATCCGAGCAGAAAACGGCGACGTCATCCATGTACAGGGAGGTTTTGACCTGAGTGCCTCCGCTGCCTGGGATTGTCACCCCTCTTATGCTCGCATCCTTCCTCATCGACTCAGCAAAGTGTTCAATACAGCAAACAAACTAGACCGGGGACAGAGGACAGCCCTGTCTGACTCCAGATTTGATCGGGAAACTTTCAGATTCCCACCCGTTGATTGAGACTGCGCTACTGATGTTTGTGTCGAGCTTTCTTCTTCTCCTCAACCATCTTCAGTTCCAATTTCAGACACAGAAATAAACCAAACCCCTTCCGAGTGCGGATTAAATAGACAATCCCACAGCTCTATGCTATTGACGGATGGGGGAAAGTAAAGATTGTGATTGGGTGATTGGAAGTGATGTCACAAAGGTTTTATATTGTAATTCTCTAATTGGTGTCTTTCCCCATCCAATCAGATTAAAGATTTGCAACCAATCACAAACACCCTACCTGCAATCAGGAAGTATATTTCATAAAGACTCTCTCCAAACCCAGTTTATATTGAAAGAGCCGCTGCCCGTGTAAACCTCCCTGGAAATGTCCTGGCTGTTGTTGGGAGGACACTTATGTGTCCTTGTGTCTCTGCTATTGTCGGTGAGTGTGCAGTTAATTCAATTATTTTACTCTCTTCTTTTGTGTTTGAGAGTGTTCTGTCATTCGGTAGCTCTCAGTGTCTGGTGCTGTATGGATTCATTCTGTATCTCTCAGACTCTGGTACTGTGTGTGAGTTTGACATCCATTCTGTCTCTCAGTCTCTGGTAATGTGAGTGTGAGGAGATGAGGTGGAGTGTTGTGGCGAGGATGATAGAAAAGAGCATTGGTGTGGTGACACAGCCTTGCTTGAGCCCAGTTTATATTAGCATTGGTTCAGTGGTAGGGCTGTTGGGAAGGATTACAGCTTGCATGTCCTCATGCAGTCATCGGAGGATGGTGACGAATTTCTCCAGGCAGCCAAATTTGAGGAGGACGTTCCATAATCCCTCCCAGTTGGTCGAGTCGAAGGCCTTTGTCAGGACAGAGAAGGCCATTTATAAAGGTTGCTGCTGCTCCCTACATTTTCTTGAAGTTGTCTTGCTGTGAAGATTATGTTCACTGTGTCTGTTGATGGACAGAATCCACATTGTGATTCCAGTAGGACGTCTTCAGCCACGGGGAGGAGGCAGTTGAGAAGGACTCTTGTGATGACCTTCCCTGTGGTGGACAGCAGGGATACCCCTCTGTAGTTAACACAGTCTGTCTTGTCACCTTTTTTTGAAGATGATCACAATTACGGCATCTCAGAGATCCCCTGTCATGCTCTCTTCCTTCCAGATGAGAGAAATGAGACCATGTATTTGTGTCAAGAGTGCTTCTCTGCCGTATTTTAGAATTTCGGCGGGAATTCCATATACGCAAGCGGCCTTATGGATTTTTAGCTGTCAGTTTGCCTTTTCAGTCTCTGTCAGTCAGGAATTGTGCTGACAGCACGGTGGGTACCATGCATTGGAATGTAGTCAAGGACGGGGGCCCGTCATTTTACTTTTATTTTTAGTTCTTTTTTCTTTTTTACATATTTTACAATTTTCTTTCTTTTGTTCATTTCATTTCATTGTAGTTTGTTCAGTTTGCTTACCCACTGTTTTTTTCATGTTTGTACTTGCTGCTGTTCAATCGTCAGTTCGTTAACACCCTATCTGTACTAATGCTTCGTCTTTCAACACACCATTATCATATTGTTTGCCTTTGCTCCATGACCTCTTGGTCAGCTATGTGGCCTTGTCCAATCTACTCCTTCTCCTTTGTTATCTCTTGCCCCACCCCCGACTTACTTGCTTATAACCTTTGACATTTCTAATATTTGCCAGTTCCGAAGAAGGGTCACTGACCTGAAACGTTAACTCTGCTTCTCTTTCCACAGATGCTGCAAGACCTGCTGGGAAACGATTTAACATATGTTGCCTCCAGTCCAGATGCAAGGCTATTCCAACCTCTGTCATCGAGCTGCAGTATGCTGATGACGCTGGCATATGCACACCCTCAGAGGCCAAGCTTCAAACCCTTATCGATGCATTCACAGAGGCATATGAAATAATTGGCCTTAAGCTAAACCTCCAGAAGACAAAGGTCCTCTACCAACCTGCTCCCTGACACTGCCCCCCGACTATCAAGATCCACGGCGAACCACTGGACAATGTGGATCACTGTTCATACCTTGGGGGCCTCCTGTCACCAAGGACAGATATCGACAATGACACTCAGCATCACCTCCAGTGTGTCAGGGCAGATTTCAGTCATCTGAGGAAAAGAATGTTTGATGACAAAGACCTCAAATCAGACACCAAGCTCTTGGTTGACATGGCTGCAGTGTTACCTGCCCTCCTGTATGTGTCAGAAACATAGATACTGTACAGCAGACATCCCAAAACCCTGGAGAGATATCACCAGTGGTGCCTCCGCAAGATCCTGCAAATTCAGTTGCAGGACAGGCGCTCCAATATCAGTGTCCTCTCTCAGGCCAACATCCTCAGTAACCAGACACTGGTCATGGTGAGTCAGTTATGTTGGGCAGGCTACATTATCCGCATGCCCGACACCAGAGTCCCAAAACAAGCTTTCTACTCTGAGCTCCGTCAGGGCAAGAGGCTACTAGGAGGGCAGAGCAAACGTTACAAGAATTTCCTTTCAACACTCCCTGAAAAAACGTGACATCTGCACTGATTCATGGGCATCTCTTGCCTGAGACCACCCAAAATGGAGAAGAAGCATCCGCGAAGGTGCCAGCCAGTTCAAAATTCGTCGACATGCCCAGTAAGCAACCAAATGCAAACAGTGGAAGGAGTACTTGGAAATTGGAGAATCCCATTATCCCAACTCACCAAGCACCATCTGCCCCACCTGTGGCCGAGTGTCTGGATCCAGAATTGGACTATTCAGTTACCTAAGAACCCACAACCCTGGAGTGGAAGGAAGTCATCCTCCTTACCGAGGGATTGCCTAAGAAGAAGTTTAGTGTGACATCCATTCTGCATCTGTCAGTCTCTGGTATTGAGTATGAGTGTGGGATTCATTCATTATCTGTCGGTATCTGGTACTGTGTTTGAGTGCAGTTTTCAGGCTGTATCTATTGGTATCTTGTGTGTGAGTTTTGTATTCATCTGTATCTTTTAGCCTCGAACACATTATTTGAGTTTTGCAGTTATTCTGAACTGACCCTTGGTAATGTATGTGTGTTTGAGGTTGTTGGTTTACCTGTTAATCTGTTGTACTGCACATGAGTGTGAGATTCATTCTGTATAACTCTATCTCTGTTCCTGTTATGTGTGTGTGATTCATTCTGTATGCTCCATCACTGGTATCACATATGTGTGTGGTATCAATTCCATTTCTGTTATTTCTGGTACTGTATGTGAGTGTTTATTTCATTCTGTAACGATCAGTCTCTGGCACTGTCTGCACGTTCTGGATCCATTTTGTAACGATCACTCTCTCGCAGAGTGTGGATGTGGAATTGATTTTGTATCTCTCCATCTCTAGTGTCATGTGTAAATTTGGAATTCTTTCTGAATTGGTCATTGGCACTGGATCTGCCATTCTCAAGTACAGTTTGTGAATTTGGGATTCATTCTGTACCTGTCACTCACTAGTACTTTGTGAAAGTGAACGATACATTCTGTATCTGCCAGCCTCCGGTAGTGTGTGTGATTGTGGGATGAATTAATTAGCAGTCAGTGGTGCTCTATGTGAATGTGGAATTCATTCTGTAACTCAGTCTGATATTGTTCTGTGAGGGTGGGAATCACATGTATCTTTCAATTCCTGATGCTGTATGTGAGCATGGGATTCATTCTGTCCCTGTCGTTGGCACTGTATATAGCTGTGGGATTAATTCTGTACCTTTCAGTCTCTGGTATTTTGTACGAAAGTGGGATTAATTCTAGATCCGCCACACACTGGTTGAGTGTGTGTGTGTAAGAAGATAATAAGAGACACAATAGGAACAGGAGAAGGCCATTTGGCCCATCGAGCCTGCTGCGCCATTCAGTAAGATCATAGCTGTTCTGATTGTGGCCTTAATTCCACTTTCCTGCCTGCGCCCATGACCATTGACTCCCTTGTAGGTCAAAAATCTATCTATCACAGCCTTGAATATATTAAATGACCCAGCCTCCACAATCCTCTGGAGAGCAGAATTCCAAAGATGAACAACCCTCTGAGAGAAGAAATTCCTCCTCATCTCCTTCTTGAATGGGAGACCACTTATCTTGAAACTGTGGCCCTTAATTCTACATTCCCCACAAGGAGAAACATCCTCTCAGCATCTACCTGTCCAGCAACTGAGAATCTTATAGGTTTCAAAAAGATCACCTCTCAATCTTCTAAACTCCAGTGAGTTTTGGCCCAACCTGCTCAACCTTTTCACATAAGATGGCACAGTAGCGGCGCAGTGGCCCAACCTGCTCAACCTTTTCACATAAGACGGCACAGCGGCATATAGGGCGGCACAGTGGTGCAGTGGTTAGCACCGCAGCCTCACAGTTCCAGGGACCAGGGTTCAATTCTGGGTACTGCCTGTGTGGAGTTTGCAAGTTCTCCCTGTGTCTGCGTGGGTTTCCTCCCACATGCCAAAGACTTGCAGGTTGATAGGTAAATTGGCCGTTAAAAATTGCCCCTAGTATAGGTATGTGGTAGGGAAATATAGGGACAGGTGGGGATGTGGTAGGAATATGGAATTAGTGTAGGATTAGTATGGATGGGTGGTTGATGGTCGGCACAGACTCAGTGGGCGGAAGGGCCTGTTTCAGTGCTGTATCTCTAAACTAAACTAAAAATGTCACTCAGCATCACCTCCAGTGTGTCAGCACAGCCTTGAGTTGCCTGAGGAAAAGAATGTTTGATGACAAAGACCTCAAATCAGACACAAACTCATGGTTGACATGGCTGCAGTGTTACCTGCCCTCCTGTATGTGTCGGAAACATCAACACTGTTCAGCAGACATCTCAAAACCCCGGAGAGATATCACCAGCGGTGCTTCCGCAAGATCCTGCAAATTCAGTGGCAGGACAGGCGCTTCCAATATCAGTGTCCTCTCTCAGGCCAACAACCCCAGTATCGAGACACTGTTCATGGCTAGTCAGTTATGTTGGGTGGGCCACATTATCCGCATGCCTGACACCAGACTTCCAAATCAAGCTTTTTACTCTGAGGTCCGTCAGGGCAAGAGACTACCAGGAGGGCAGAGGAAACGTTACAAGAATTTCCTTAAAGACTCCCTGAAAAATAAGTAACATCTCCACTGATTCGTGGGCATCTCTTACCTGAGACCACCCAAAATGGTGAAGAAGCAACCGTGAAGGTGCCAGCCAGTTTGAACAACGTCGGCATGCCCAGGTAGCAACCAAACGCAAACAGTGGAAGGAGTATTTGGAAATTCAAGTATCCCATTCATCCACCTCACCAAACACCATCTGCCCCACCTGTAGCCGAGTGTGTGGATCAAGAATTGGACTATTCAGTTACTTAAGGACACACAACCCTGTAGTGGAAGAAAGTCATCCTTGTTCCCAAGGGACTGCCTAAGAAGAAGTTTGAGTGTGACATCCATTCTGCATCTGTCAGTCTCTGGAATTATGTGCGAGTGTGGGATTCATTCTGTATCTGTTGGTCTCCAGTACTGTGTTTGAGTGTGGCTTTCAGGCTGTATCTTGTGTTTGAGCTTTGTATTCATCTGTATCTTTCAGCCTCTAACACATTAATTGAGTTTGTTAGTCATTCTGAACTGACCCTTGGTAATGTATGTGTGTTTGAGGTTGATATTTTACCTGTTAATCTGTTGTACTGTACATGAGTGTGAGATTCATACTGTATAACTCTATCTCTGTTCCAGAATGTGATTCATTCTGTATGCTCCATCGCTGGTATCACATATGTGTGTGTTATCAATTCCATTTCAGTCATCTCTGGTACTGTATGAGAGTGTTTAATTCATTCTGTAATTGTCAGTCTCAGGCACTGTCTGCAAGTTCTGGATCCACTTTGTAACTATCAGTCTCTCGCGGAGTGTGAATGTGGAATTAATTTTGTATCGGTCCATCTCGAATTTCATGTGTAAATTTGGGATTAATTCTGAATTGTCATTGGTACTGTATCTGTTATTCTCTCGGACAGTTTATGAATTTGGGATTCATTCTGTACCTGTCACTCAATTTGTGAAAGTGTGAGATAGATTCTGTATCTGTCAGCCTCTGTAATGTGTGCGATTGTGGGATGAATTAATTAGCCGTCAGTGGTGCACTATGTGAATGTGGAAATCATTCTATAACTCAGTCTGATATTGTTCTGTGAGGGTGGGAATCACATGTATTTTTCAATCCCTGTTGCTGTGTGTGAGCATGGGATTCATTCTGCACCTGTCAGTGGTACTGCGTGCATCTGTGGGATTAATTCTATACCTTTCAGTCACTGCAATTGTGGATGAAAGTGGGATTCATTCTCGGTCCACCACACACTGGTTGAATGTGTGTGTGCAAGAAGATAAGAAGATACAAAATAGGAGCAGGGGAAGACCATTTGGCCCATCGAGCCTGCTCCGCCATTCAATAAGATCATAGCTGTTCTGAT
Source organism: Heterodontus francisci (assembly GCF_036365525.1). Taxonomy (NCBI): domain Eukaryota; kingdom Metazoa; phylum Chordata; class Chondrichthyes; order Heterodontiformes; family Heterodontidae; genus Heterodontus; species Heterodontus francisci. Next base: position 759,397 of record NW_027141752.1, on the reverse strand, counting down.
TGTGGCCTAAATTCCACTTTCCTGCCTGCACCCAGAACCATTGACTCCCTTGTAGATCAAAAATCTGTCTGTCACAGCCTTGAATATATTCAATGACCCAGCCTCCACAGTCCTCTGGGGAACAGAATTCCAAAGATGAACAACCCTCTGAGAGAAGAAAATCCTCCTCATCTCCTTCTTGAATGGGAGACCACTTATCTTGAAACTGTGGTCCCTAATTCTACTTTTCCCCACAAGTAGAAATATCTTCTCAGCATCTCCCCGGCCAGCAACTGAGAATCTTGTAGGTTTCCAGAAGATCAACTCTCAATGTTCTAAACTCCAGTGAGTATAGGCCCAACTTGCTCAACTTTTTCTCATATGACAATCCAACATCCCAGGAATTAGCCTAGTGAACCTTCTCTGAACTGATTCCAATGCAAGTATATCCCTCCTTAAGTAAGGAGACCAAAACTGTGTGGAGTTGGGATGTCACTAATGTCCTGTAAAGTTATAGCAAAACTTCCTTACTTTGATACTCCATTCCCTTTGCTAAAAATACCAACATTCCATTTGCCTTCCTAATTACTTGCTATACCTTCATGCTAACTTTTTTGTAATTCATGTACCTGGACACCCAGATTCCTTGGTACAGCAGCATTCTGCAGTCTGTCACTGTGTAAATAATATTCTGTTTTTCTATTCTACCTGCCTAAGTAGACAATCTCACATTTTCCCATATTATACTCCATCTGCCAAACGTTTGCCCACTGACTTAACCTATCTATATCTCTTTGCAGACACATTGTGTCCTCCTCACAACTTGCTTTCCTACCTATCTTTGTACCATCCATAAATTTGGCAACAGTACACTCAGTCCCTTCATGCAAGTTATTAATATAGATCATAAATAGAAGAGGCCCCAGCACTGTACCTGTGGCACTCCATTAGTTACAGTTTGCCAATCTGAAAATGCCCCATTTATCCCCACTCTGTTTTCTGTGAGTTAGCCAATCCTATATCCATGTGCGTGTAGTTTTCAGTTTGTATCTGTCAGTGCCTGGTACTCTATGTGAGTTTTGGACTCTTTCTCAATCTCTCAGTGCTACTATTTGTGTGTTAGATTGCTTTAGATGACTCGGGCTGCGATACTGTGAGTGAGTGCAGCAATCAACCTATACCTTTCAGCATCTGGCACTGAGCATGTGTATCAGAATCACTCTGTATCTGTCAGTATCTGGTACTCTGTGTGAGTGTGGGAATCATGATATAACCTTCCGTCCCTGGGACTGTTTGCAAGTCTGGATTCATTCTACATAAAATGTCAGCAATGCAACAGGCCACAGATGTGATAGGTTTTAAGCAGACAGTATGTTTGAGGTTTTACCTGATATTAAATATCTGTCACTGTAAACACAATAGTGAAAAATAATGTATCCTTCAATCTGATACAGGATTGGTGTGCAAGTGTAACTCAGGCTGTACGAATCAATTTGATCAGTGCCATTCAGTCTGAGGGAGAATCTTGGACTTGCATGTAAAATGAACTCAGTCTGGAATTGTACAGTATCTTCCAACTGACACAGTATGAGGTTTTAGGACTGGTATGTTATTTATAGCTCAGACTACACAAATCAAATTTATATTGTAACTTTTATTTTCATAATCCAGATGAGTTTTAATGTATATGTCTGGACACATTATGGCAATTATTACTCATAAACTCAGAACGTGTTGGGCTGGTATTTAACTTGAATCTCAGAGTATATTTTTATATTATTTAGAGATACAGCATTGAAACAGGCCCTTCGGCCCACTGAGTCTGTGCCAACCAACAACCACCCATTTATCCTAATCCTACATTAATCCCATATTCTCTACCACATCCCCACCATTCTCCTACCACCTACCTACACTGGGGGCAATTTACAATGGCCAATTAATCTATCAACCTGCAAGTCTTTGGAGGTGGGAGGAAACCGGAGCAGCCGGCGGAAACCCACGCAGACACAGGGAGAACTCGCAAACTCCACACAGGCAGTACCCAGAACTGAACCCGGGGGTCGCTGGAACTGTGAGGCTGCGGTGATAACCACTGTGCCGCCCATAAACACACATAATGCCTCCATTATTGAGGTTAATTCTGTAACTTTGAAACGGGAACCATAATTTGTAGCTGAGGTTGCACGATCGTGGGATTGGCACAGTGATAATTTGATAGTCGGTGAGAATTTGGACTGGGATTTATGAGTTGGGGTGACATGGAAACAACGTCTGTCTCTCCTGCTCTGTTTGATTGAGGGATTGAAAATGTGTCTCTGGATCTATTTCTGCTGTCTGAGACTGTGGAACTGATGACCTGTCTGTGCGTCTGCGCTCTGTGAGTGATAATGTACGGACTGTATGAGAAGGAGCTGGTGACACTCTTCCTTGTAACTTGGGTGGAGGAAACATCACATTTATTCCGGTTCATTCAATTATTTGCCTGTTTGAACAAAAATATGTTTATAACTGAAATACAGGGAAGGTAGAACATACAGGATTTTAAAGAATTTAATCTCTCAAATAATAATGAACGCCCACAAAGGAAGCCCAGCCATACAAATATTATCATTGTTTGACTGCACTGCAGTAACAGGTTCTTCCCATTCCGTCTCCTTTCCCTGTCCACACACAGCCCGAAAATGGCCTCTCCCTTCCCCCACTCACTCCATGTTCCGGGACCAGTTACTGCTCCATTCCACCTCTTACAAACAGCCCCCGCCTCCGCCTGAACTTGCCCCGGACTCGATGCTGATCTCTGAGTCTATCTGCGGACACGCTCCCAAAGCGATGTGCTGCTGGAAGGAGGCTGCTGTTTGCTCCCTTCCCCCGGGACTGGGATCTCTCCATTCGCGGCTGTTTTCAACCATCTTCTTCCGCTCACAGGCAGTGCTGGGGGAGGGGAGCGCAGGCGCAGATTTCTGCAACAATTCAGCAAACAGAAACATGGAAAATTTCCGGCGCAGAATGAGGCCATTCGGCCCATCATGTCCGTGCCAGCGCAAAGAGAGCGATCCAGCCTCATCCCACAGTTTCTTGTTATTGGACAGTGAAGTGTGGAAACAGATGCGGACAGTCAGGATGTGGGGAGTTGCACAAAGATAATCTATTATCGGCACCAGGTGAGAAGTGTGAAGGACACATTTTAAACAGCGGCTGTTTGGTTTCGCTTGAACGGTTAGACCATGGGAGCGGGAACTGGAAATCTGACCTGTGTAAAAGTTCCTGTTCCGTCGGTCAGTCCCATTCATGTCCCAGTGGATTGTTTCTGGATGTCATTTAATTGTTGTAAAATGGCCAAAGCCCCTGGTATGCAGTAGCTGGGGGCTGCAGGACTGCAGTGGAATCAGACACTGACTCTGTTTGCATTGCTGGGTTTCCTTTGTGATTGTTCACAATGATTATTAATTGAAAAATTGTTTTGGTCACTTTTGTATCTTCTACCACATCTCTTCCTGAATTATAATAAATACTTTTTTCTATCCATAGGCAAATACATGAAGGAAGCAGAATAAATGCAGTGATTCCTCGACACAAGAGGAAGTGCAGCCAGCTCCTCACACACAGTAAGTACAGTATCACTCACAGAGAGCAGAGACATCAATTCCACAATTACCGCCAGCAGAAGTAGTCAGACCGGCACTGATCCCAAGTTCCAGAAACATTTATTCAATCCAACAGTCACTCAGAGCAGGAAAGACTGAAGTTGTCTCCATTTCACCCCAACTGACCAGGAGATACATCAATCCCAGTCCAAAATCACACCCACTATCAGATTGCAAGGCACTGTGTCACTCTCACAAGAGTGCAGCCTGAACTACAAATTCAATGTCAGATACAGCAGACAAACAGAACCTGATTGTAAAGTACAGAATTTATCCCAATAATGTACCCAGACTGCAGACTGAGCTCCATGTTACACATCACTCCACAAATCTCACAAATGGTCAGAGCGGAAGACACAGTATTAATTCCATTACTGCAAACTGAATGAACTTGACCATTACATACCAGGACATAAAACATATTGTAAGATGAAAGGACACAGACGTGAAATGTTAATTCTGTTTCTCTCTCCACATATGCTGCCTGAACTGCTAAGTATTTCCAGCAATTTTGTTTTTTTTAATTTCAGATTTGCAGCATCTGCAGAATTTTGCTTTTATTTTAGAGTTAAAGAAACATTGCCTTGTGAGGTGAGAGTGACTGCCCTTGATATCAAGGCAGCTATTGACCATGTATGGCATCAAGGAGCCCAAGCAAAACTGGAGTAAATGGGAATTGGGCAAAACTCTCTGCTGGTTGGAGTCATACCTAGCACAAAGGAAGATGGCTGTGGTTGTTCAGGTCAATCATCTCAGTCTCAGGACATTACAGCTGGAATTCCTCAGGCTCATGTTCTGGGCCCAACCATCTTCAGCTGCTTCATCAATGACCTTCCCTCCATCACAAGGCTGAAAGTGGGGATGTTCACTGATGATTGTGCAATGTTCAGCACCATTCATGACTCCTCAGATACTGAAGCAGCCCGAACCCAGATGCAGCAAGACCTGGACAACATCCAGGCTGAGGCTGATAAGTGTCAAGTAACATTCACGTCACATAACAAATGAAAAAAGTGAGGAAATAGTGAAGGGCTTTTATGGAATACACGGAGACATGTTTCCACTTGTGGTGGTGTCTGAAACAAGAGCCAAAAATATAAAATCATCATTCCTAAAGCCAATGAGGAATTCATGAAAATTGTATTTACGCAGTGAATGGATAGAATCTGGAATTTTCTATCACATGGAGAGATTGAGGTGAATAGTATTGATGCACGTAAGGGGAGGTGGAACAAGTGAGCAAGTGTATGGGGAGAAATGAATTGAGCAATATACATATCAGGCTTTATTTTTCTTTATTTATGCAAATGATGCAGGATGGCTGGAAATATTGTGTAGAGCATAGAGCAGTTGGGACGATCCCAGTGCAGTGTTTTGTCTGGATGGATCTGCCCAGAACACTTGTGATGCAGGAGCTGGGAGCTTCAGTACTTCAGTGGAGGCAGATACTGACATGGGTTTTCAATTGTGTGTGTTCTTAATAATTATTAATTAAGAAAGTAAATTCACATCTCTGATATTTTGCACCTCACCTGTTCCTGAGTTATAAGATATATTTTTTCTTCATACAGGCAAATACTTGACGGAATCATGATGAATGTGATGGTTGCTGCACTCGAGGCACAAGGAACAGTGCAGCCAGCTCCTCTCACACACAGTAGGTACATTATCACTCAGAGTACAGAGGTACAGATGGTTCATCAATTCACTAGTCTCAGACTGCAGAAGTAGTCAGGCCCACGTGGATCCCAAGTTCCAGAGACACATTTTCAATCCAAAAATCAAACAAAGCAGGAGAGAAAGAAGTTGTTTCCATTTCACCCAATTCAGTCCCACTGACAGTCAGATACATCAATCCCAGGTCAAAATCACACCCACTAGCAGATTGAAATGCAATGTGTCAATCTAAGTATAATGCAGACTTAGCTAGCAATTAAATATCAGATAGAATTGGTACACGTTACTGTTTGTTATTGATACCATCAATATCGGCCACCACACTCTGGAAGTGGTTCAAGAGTTCACCTACCTAGGCTCAACTATCACTAGTAACCTATCTCTCGATGCAGAAATCAACAAGCGCATGGGAAAGGCATCTGCTGCTATATCCAGACTGGCCAAGAGGGTGTGGGAAAATGATGCACTGACACAGAACACAAAAGTCCAAGTTTATCAAGCCTGTGTCCTCAGTACCTTGCTCTGCAGCAGCAAGGCTAGACAACGTCCGTCAGCCAAGACTGACATCTCAACTCATTCCATATTTGCTGCCACCGTAGAATCCTTGGCATCAGGTGGCAGGACTGTATCTCCAATGCAGAAGTCCTCGTGACGGTCAGCATTCCCCAGCATATACACCCTACTGAGCCAGCGGCGCTTGAGATGGCTTGGCCATGTGAGCCACATGGAAGATGACAGGATCCCCATCTCGCATTGTGCAGGGAACTCGTCACTGGTATCAGACCCACCGGCCATCCATGTCTCCGCTTTAAGGACATGTGCAAACGCGACATGCAGTCCTGTGACATTGACCACAAGTCATGGGAGTCAGTTGCCAGAGATTGCCAGAGCTGGCGGGCAGCCATAAAAGCGGGGCTAAAGAGTGGCGAGTCGAAGAGATTTAGCAGATGGCAGGAAAAAAGACAGAAGCACAAGGAGAGAGCCAACTGTGTAACAGCCCCGACAACCAATTTTATCTGCAGTGCCTGTGGAAGAGTTTGTCACTCGAGAATTGGCCTTTCTAGCCACTCCAGGAGCTGCTTCACAAACCACTGACTGCCTCTGGGCAATTACCCATTGTCTCTCGAGACAACGAGGCCAAAGAAGAAGAAGACTGATTGATTGGCACAGAATCTAACCTAATGATGTACCCTGAGATTTAAATTAAATACCATACCCAAAGCTCACACCCATTGATTATAAAGGATGTTGAAACATCCCCATGGTGTACCCTGAGATACAAGTCGCAAACAAGTCCAACATTCATTACAGTGAAAGTTTCAAAGGTGCTGAAAGATATTGTAAGCTGAGACACAAATTAGATACCAGTTCAGAACTCACCCACACTGTGAAATGGAAAGATACAGAATCAATTCCATTAGTGTAGATTGGTCTAAACATTATCGACCATTCTAAAAACTCATACAATACCAAACTGAAATACAGTATCAATACTATTCATGCAGATTGATCTAAACATTGTATACCATTCTAAAAACACACAGTATCAATTCTATTAGTGCAGATTGATCTAAACATTACATACCATTCTAAAAACTGATACAATATCAAACTGAAATACAGTATCAATTCCATTACTGTAAATTTATCTAAACATTGCCAGTCCAAAAATCACATACAGTATCAGACTGAGCAATGCTGATACGAAGTGTAAACTGTGATGTAAATTAGATGCCTGGGTAGAACTCACCCAGACTGCAGAATTGAAAAATACAGTTGACTGTGATCCACATTATTTACCAGCCAAAAACATCTCATACATGATCAGAGTGAAATAGATTATCAATTCCATTTGTGCAGACTGAACTCCACATGACAAACCAGTAAAAACTCTCATACAGAGGTATGGTGATTTTGTGGTTACATTAAAGGACGAGTAATCCAAAAGTCTCCACTAATGGTCCAGAGACATGAGTTCAAATTCCACTGCAGCAGCTGGATAATTATTGAATCAAAGCAAGTTTATGGCACAGCAAGAGGCCATTTGGCCCATCATGTCTGTGCCAGATGAAAAACTTTCCACCCATTCTAATCCCACATTTCAGCATTTGGTCGGTACCCCTGCAGATTACGGCATTTGAAGTGTATATCCAGACTCCTTTTGAATGAGTTGAGGGTTTCTGCCTCAACTACCCTTTCAGGCAGTGAGTTCCAGACACCCACCACCCTCTGGCTGAAATTTTTTTTTCCTCATCTCCCCTGTAATCTTTCTGCCAATCACTGAAAATCTATTCCCCGAGTCACTGATTTCTTTGCTAAGGTAAACAGGCCCTTCACTTCAACTCTATCCAGAATCCACAAAATTTTGTTCATTTCAGTCAGATCTCCCCTCAGCCTTCTCTGTGCCAAGGGGAACCGCCCCAGCCTATCCAATCTTTCCTCACAGCTGCGTTGTTCCAGTCCCAGCAACATCCTCGTAAATCTCCTCTGTACTCTCTCTAGGGCAATTACATCCTTTCTGTAATGAGGTGCTCAGAACTGCACACATTACTCAAGTTGTGGCCTGACTAATGATTTATACGGTTCCAGCATAACCTCTCTGCTCTTATATCTATCCCTCGGCTAATAAAGGAAAGGATTCCATATGCCTTCTTACCACCTTATCGACCTGTCCTGCTACCTTCAGGGATCTGTGGACATTTACCCCAAGGTCCCTCACTTTCTCTACACCTTTCAGCATTTTCCTATTAATTGTGTATTCCTTTGCCTTGTTTGACCTCCCCAAATGCATCAGCTCACACTTCTCTGGATTGAATTCCATTTGCCATTTTTCTGCCCATCTGGCCAAACCATGAAGATCTTCCTGCAGCCTACAGTTATCCTCCTTGCTATTTACCACATGGCCAATCTTTGTGTCATCTGCAAACTTCTTGATCATGCTTCCTACATTTACATCCATGTAGACTACATCAGCTGCACTGCCCTCAACTATCTTCCTTTTTAATTCTTCAAAATTTTGATCAAGTTGGTCAGACAAGATCTTCCCTTAACAAATCCATGCTGGACTATCCTTGATTAATCTGTGCCTTTCTAAGTGACATTTTATCCTGTCTCTCTGAATAGATTCCAATAATTTTCCCACTACTGAGGTCAGACTGACTGTCCTGTAATTATTCGGTCTATCCCTCACTCCCTTTTTAAACAGAGGTACAATGTTAGCAGTCCTCCAATCCTCCAGCATCACACCTGTATCCAGTGAGGTCTGAAAAACGATGGTCAGACCTTCCGCTATTTCCTCTCTTGCTTTTGAAGAGCCTGGGGTTCATTTCATCCGGCCCTGGTGATTTATCAATTTTCAAATAAGCTAATTCCATTAATATGTCCTCTCTCCCTCTGTTGATCACGTCTAATACTTCACACCCCTCTTCGTTATCTACAGTATCTGCATCGTCCCCCTCTTTTTTGAAGACAGATGCAAATTATTCATTAAGAACAATGCCAGCATCTTCTGCCTCTACACATAGGTTGCCTTTTTGGTCTTTTCTGTGCCCAACTCATTCCTTAGTTATCCTTTTACTCTTAATGCATTGATAAAACATTTTTGTGTTCACCTTGATTTTGATTACCAATATTCTTCCATGCCCGCTCTTAGTTTCCCTAATTTCGATGTTGATTCCGCATCCCCCCCCCCCACCCCCCACCCCGCTCCACTCCTCATTCTATACCCCTCTCGGCTTTCTGTAGTATTGAGTTCTCTATGTCGGGCATAATTTTTCCTTTACTGCCTTATCATACCCATAAGCTCCTTGACATCCATGGGGCTCTAGATTTGGCCTTCCCACCCTTTTTCTTTGTGGGAACATGTTGACTCCGAACCCCTTGAATCTTCCCTTTGAATTCTTCCCACTGCTCTGACACTGATTTACCTTCAAGTACCTGTTTCCAGTCCACTTTTGCTAAATCACTCTTCAGCTTAGTAAAGTTGTCCTTGCCCCAACTGAGAACTTTAACTCCTGTTCTATCCTTGTCCTTTAATAATTATGTTAACTCTGACTGAATTATGATCACTACCACCAAAATGCTCTCCCACTGCCACTCCTTCCACCTGCCCATCTTCATTTCCTAAAACTACATCTAAAACTTCACCCTCTCTTGTTGCAAAAAAGTTCTCCTGAATGCATCACAAGAATTCTGCTCCCTCAATTCCTTTCACACTAAAAGTATCCCAGTTCATGTTGGGGTGGTTAAAATCCCCTCCTGTTACTGCCCTATTGTTCTTGCACTTCTTAGAGATTTGCCTACATATCTGCTCTTCTATCTCCCTCTGACTGTTTGGGGGTCTTTAGTACACTCCCAGCAGTGTGATTGCCCCTTTTTTTTTCCTTAGCTCAATCTATACGGCCTCATTTGATAAACCTTCCAACATATCATTCCTCCTCACAGCTGGATTAGTTTCTTTGACCAAAATTGCCACTCTCCCTCCTTTGTTATCCTCCTCCCTATCGTGTCTGAAAACCCTGTAACCAGTAATGTTGAGCTGCCATTCCTGTCCCTCCTTAAGCCATGTTTCTGTAATAGCTATGATATCATACTGCTACGTGTCTATCTGTGCCCTCAGCTCATCTGCTTCGTTTTCTATACTCCTTGCGTTGAAATTGATACTCTTGAGCACTGCCAAACTTTAAAAAAAATTTCTAACCTTTGTTTCCTCTGTCTTCCAGACTCATCCATTAATTTTCTGCCTTCCATTTTCATTTTTAATTTTGTCCCATCTGAGTCTACCTTCCAGTCCCCACCCCCCTGCCAAACGAGTTTAAACCCTCCCCAACAGTACTAGCAAATGTCCCACAAGGAACTCCATCCCGGCTCTGTTCAGGTGTAACCCATCCGAGCTGTCCCAAGAATCTAAAGCCCTCCCTCCTGCACCATCTTTCCAGCCAGGCATTTATCTGTCTTATCCTTCTATTCTTGTACTCATTTTTGCCTGGCACTGGGAGTAATCCGGAGAATACTGCTTTTGATGCTAATTTCTTACCGAGCTCCCTAAATTCTGACTGGAGGACAACATCCTTCTTTCAACTTTGTCATTGGTTCCGATGTGGACCACAGCTGCTGGCTGTTCACCCTCCCCCTTTAGGATGCTCTGTAACTGCTTAATGACATCCTTGACCCTGGCAGCAGGGAGGCACCACAGTATTCTGGGATTCACGTCTACAGCCACAGAAATGCCTGATTGTTCCCTTGACTATTGAATCATCTATCACTATGGCTTTTCCAGTCTTCCCTGTACTCCCCTTTGCAGCTGAGCCACCCGTGGTGCCATGGAGTTGGCTCTGGCTGCACTCCCCAACTGAAGCATCACTGTCCTCTGTGTTCAGAACCTGTCGGAGAGTGTGATGCACTCAGGGTGTCCTGCATACCTGCCTGATTCTCTTTGACTGCCTAGTGGTCACCCATTCCCTCTCTCCCTGCATACTCTTAATCTGTGGGGTGACCACATCTATAAACATACTATCCATATAACTCACTTCTCACGAATGCACCGCAGTTTCACCAGCTGCCGCTTAAGTTCCAAACCCAGAGTTTAAGCAGCTGCAATTGACAATACTTCCTGTCACAAATGGTTCTCCAGGATACGGGAAGCATCCTGGAGCTCCCACATAGCACAAGAGGTGCATTCTCGAGGTTGAAGCACCCCTGCCATTCCTTTATGTTAGCCCTTTTTCTGCTGCCACAGATCATGATGGGCCAAGTGGCCTCTTTCTCTGCCTTAAACCTTCTATGATTCTATCATGTTCACTAACATTATCCCCCTTCATATACAGCACCGCAGAGAATAAGTCCGACCATTCCTAACAGTGTGCCCAAATCACACTGTATTACACATTCATATGTATCATCAGAGACAGTATCAGTAACACAATAAAGTGCACACGTATCACACTCAATAACTTTGATAACAATAATGTATCCCAAACATATGTGCAGCATTTAGAGAGGAAGAGAGACAGTATCAATAGTGCATTTTCAATCAGTATGTCCATGTCACACCCAATAACTGGATCCCACGTTTATATAGAGCACGAGAGACAGAGGTGATAGTGAAAAATTGAAAGAGACGGGGGCGGGGTGGAAACGGGCGGGGGGTGATGAGAGGCGAGACAGAGAGAGATCCCCATCAGCAGTTACAGGCTGACCTGGAAGCCTCATTTTATTTTGAAAGATCCCCTGGGAGACAGACGGTGCAGTCTCATCTCTAACTGATACTGTGTCATAAACAGACACATTATTATTCCTCGACTCTGTGAAACAGTTCGTGAGGTGAACAATGTTCCAAATTTAACGCTCTTGGCCCTGTTGATCTCTGTAATCTTTCAGCTCACACCGTTCGATATGACTGTCAGTGAGGGACAGTTTCAATGTGATGACATTAATCTGGGACTGTTACTGTCAGATATTAACTCCTGCGCGATCGCAGCAAACACAGCGACTCCCTCGGAGGATTGCTTTGAGAAGACGGGTGAATGAAGAGCAAACACACTGCAGGGAATGATCTCAAACTGAGCTTCAGAAAGGGGGAATCCCCCAGCTTGAAACGTACTCTGACCTTTCCCCACAGCCCCAGTTCCTTTGCTCAAACTCGGAGAAAACTGAACTGGGGAAAGTTCCAATTCATTTTTATTTTCTGAATGAGTGGGGAAAGAAGCGCATGCGCGATGCAATCCCACCCGCCCCACTGTTCAGGAGCAGAAGAGCGCATGCGCTCTCCCCTCCCCTCGCAGTGTCCTTTCGCGTCATTTACTCTGTGAGCGGAAGAAGTTTGTTTGAAACAGATGGGAGTCCCGGTGTAAGCGAGTAAACAGCAGTCTCCTTCCAGCAGCACGTTGTTTTGGGAGCCTGTCCGCAGAGGGGCTCAGAGATCAACATTGACTCTGGAGCAAGTTCGGGGGCTGTTTGTAAGAGGCGGAGTGGAGCAGGAACTGGTCCCGGAACATGGAGTGAGCGCGGAAGGAGAAGCCTTTCTCAGGCGATTTGTGGACAAGGTAAGGGAGACAGAACGGGAAGAAGCTGCTGTTGAAAATAATTGTTGTTTTCTATCCTCAAACCTGTAATGCATGTTCCTGGTTTAGCTCCAGTTTCACACTGTTTGTTGTTATTGAGCAGTGAATAGAGGGAACAGAGCCGGACAGTAGGGATGGGGACAGTTATGCAAACGACACCTATGGCTGGCACCAGGTGAGAAGTGTTAAGGGTTTGAACAGCGGCTGTCGGTTTCGGTTGAATGGTTGGTGGAATGAGAAACAAGTAAATGGCAGAGACTTTGAACAAGAATTTTGCATGTCTTCACTGAAGACACTAAAAGCATCCCAAGAATAGTAGAAAATCAAGGCAGAAAAGGAGGGAGGAATTTGAAACAATCACTATCACTAGAGAAAATGTACGAAGAAAACTAATGGGACTAATGGCTGACGGGTCCCCTGGACCTGATGGCTTGCATCGGTTTAAAAGAAGTGGCTACAGAGATAGTGGATGCATTGGTTGTAATCTTCTTAAATTCCCTAGATTCTGGAACAGTCCCAGTGGATATTAAAACCACAAATGTAACGTCCCTATTCAGGAAAGGAGGAAGAGAGAAAGCAGGCAATGACAGGCCTGCTAGCCTAATGGGTGTCATTGGGAAAATGCTGGAATCCATGATGAAGTAAAGAGCAAAAGAACATTTATAATACAATCATGCAGAGTCAACATGGATTTATGAAAGGGAAATCATGTTTGACAAAATTAGTAGAGTTCTTTGAGGATGTAAAAAGCAGGGTAGATGCAGGGGAACCAGTAGATGTAGTGTATTTGGACTTTTAAAAGGTATTTGCTAAAGTGCCCTGTCTAAGATTACAACACAAGGTAAGAGCTCATGGTATTGAGGGGTAATATATCAGCATGGACAGAGGATTGACTATTGAACAAGAAACAGAACTGGGATAAATGGGTCATTTTCAGGTTGGCAAACTGTGGGGTGCCACAGGGATCAGTGCTGGGGCCTCAACTACTTACAATCTATATTAATGATTTTGATGAAGGGACCGAGTGTGAAAAGGAGTTCAGTCACCCTCTGTCCATAATAGACCACACGAGACTCAAGCTCTTTGTTCACCGGTTTATTGCAAGCACCTGCAAGGGAGACCGTACCCATTCGAGATGGTGTACGAACTCCCCAAATAGTTCCAAAAACATCATTTTTATACCATTTTACAGATAGCAGCTCATTTACATTTACCAATCATTCTGTTACACAGTCTTGTCTCTTATCTCAATCCAGTTGTGTCTACTTGTACATAGCTAGGTTACCCAATTACATTCTAAGCAGGTATACATTATACTATCCAATCATTAGCAAGGCACGAACGCATGAAACTTTCACCCTTGTCTGGTTTATGTCAGACATGACTACTCGTGGTTCATCAGGCCTTCTCCTTTGTTCACTGTTACATGTCCTTTTCCCTTTCACCTCCCCCTTCAGAATGTATTGTAACTAAATTTACTGATACAAAGATAGGTGGGAAAGCAAGTTGTGAGGAGGACACAAAGAGTCTGCAAAGGGATAAAGACAGGTTAAATGTGTGGGCAAAAATTTGGCAAATTAAGTATAGTGTGGGGAAAATGTGAGGTTATCCACTTTGGTAGACTGTATAGAAAAGCAGAATATTATTTAAATGGAGAGCGACTGCAGAATGCTGTGGTACAGAGGGATCTCGGTGTCCTTGTGTATGCATCCCAAAAAGTTAGCATGAAAGTACAGCAAGTAATTAGGAAGGCTAATGGAATGTTGGCCGTTATTGCAAGGGGGATGTGGTATAAATGTAGGAAAGTCTTGCTGCAACTGAACAGGGTGTTGGTGAGACCACACCTTGAGTGTTGCCTACAGTTTTGGTCTCCTTATTTAAGGAGGAATATATTTGCATTGGAGGTAGTTCAGGCAAGTGTCACCAGGTTGATTCCTGGGATGAATGGTTCTCTTGTGAGGAAAGGTTGACCTGGTTGTGCTACACTCATTGGAGTTCAGAAGAATGAGAGGTGATCTTTTGAAACATATAGGATACTGAGGGGCTTGATGATGTTGAGATGATGTTTCCCCTCATGAGGGGAAACAAGAACTCGGGGGAACAGTTTCAACATAAGGGATCGCCCATTTTCGATGGATTGAGGAGGAATTTCTTCTCTCAAAGGGTTGTTGTTCTTTGGAATTCTCTACCCAAGAGGATGGTGGAAGCTGGTCATTGAATATATTCAAGGCTGAGTTAGACTGACTTTTGATTTACAAGGGAGTGAAGTGTTATTGGGACAGGCAGGATAGTGGAGTTGAGACTATGATCAGATCTGCCATGATCTGATTGAATGGTGGAACAGACTCGACTGGCAGATGGCCTAATCCTGCTCCTAGTTCTTGCATTATAATGCCAGGTGGAATTAAAAATCTGACTTGTGCAAATATCCCTGCTCCAGCAGGTATTCCCATTCATGGAGCAGTGCAGATGTTGGGTTGTTCCTGGATGTCACTAAATTGTTATAAAACTACCAAAGAAAACCTGATCAGCAGAAGCTGAGTGCTGCAGTGGAATCAGACACTGAAATTCTTTGTATTACTGATCATCCTTTGTGGTTGGTCATAATGATTATTAATTGAAATATTACATTCATGTCTTTTCTAGTTTCCACCTCAATTGATCTTGAGTTACAAGAGATATTTTTCTTTCTTTCTCTCGGCAAATACTTGAAGGAACCAGAAGGATTGTGATGATTCCCCAGCACAAGGATATGTACAGTCCACTCCTTCTAACACAGAGTAGGTACATTATCACTCCCAGAGCTCAGAGACACAGACAGGCCATGAGTTCCACAGTCACAGAGAGCAGAAGCAGTCAGACTCACACTGATCCCAAGTTCCAGAGACACATTTTCAATCCAGCAGACAATCAAACAAAGCAGGAGAGGCAGAAGTTGTTTCCAATTCACCCCAACTCAGTACTGCTCAAAGGTAGATCCATCAATCTCAGTTCAAAATCACACCCACTATCAGATTGAAAGGCACCGGATCAATCCCACAAGAGTGCAGCCTAAGCTACAAATTAAATATGAGGTAGAGCAGCAGATGGAAAGGTACAGAATGAATCCGAATAAGTTAGCACAGACCCACAGCAATGTGGTTAACTCTTACATGCCCTCTGAAATGGCCCAGCAAGCCACTCAGTTGTACCTAACCGCTACGAAGTCAATAAAAAGTAATGAAACTGGACGGACCACCCGGCATCGACCCAGGCACCGGAAGCGACAATGGCAAACCCAGCCCTGTCGACCCTGCAAAGTCCTCCTTACTAACATCTGGGGGCTTGTACCAAAGTTGGGAGAGCTGTCCCACTGACTAGTCAAGCAACAGCATGACATAGTCATACTCACGGAATCATACCTGACAGACAGTGTCCCAGACACTGCCATCACCATCCCCGTGTATGTCCTGTCCCACCGGCAGGACAGACCCACCAGAGGTGGCGGCATAGTGGTATACAGTAGGGAGGGAGTTGCTCTGGGAGTCCTCAACATTGACTCTGGACCCCATGAAGTCTCATGGCATCAGATCAAACATGGACAAGGAAACCTCCTGCTGATTACCACCTACTGCCCTCCCTCAGCTGATGAGTCAGTACTCCTCCATGTTGAACAGCACTTGGAGGAAGCACTGAGGGTGGCGAGGGCACAGAATGTACTCTGGGTGGTGACCTCAATGTCCATCACCAACAGTGGCTCGGTAGCACCACTACGGACCGAGCTGGCCGAGTCCAAAAGGACATATCTGCTAGACTGGGTATGTGGCAGGTGGTGAGGGAACCAACAAGAGGGGAAAACATACTTGACTTCGTCCTGACCAATCTGCCTGCTGCAGATGCATCTGTTCATCACTGTATTGATAGGAGTGACCACTGCACAGTCCTTGTGGAGACAAAGTCCCGCCTTCACATTGAGGATACCGTCCACCGTGTTGTGTGGCACTATCACCGTGCTAAATGGGATTGATTTTGAACAGATCTAGCAATGCAAAACTGGGCATCCATGAGGCGCTGTGGGCCATCAGCAGCAGCAGAATTGTACTCAACCACAATCTGTAACCTCATGGCCCGGCATATCCCCCACTCTACTCCATCAAGCCAGGAGACCAACCCTAATTCAATGAAGAGTGCAGGAGGGCATGCCAGGAGCAGCACCAGGCATACCTCAAAATGAGGTGTCAACCTGGTGAAACTACAACACAGGACTATCTGCGTGCCAAACTGCGTAAGCAGCATGCAATAGACAGAGCTAAGTGATCCCATAACCAACGGATCAGATCTAAGCTCTGCAGTCCTGCCACATGCAGCCATGAATGGTGGTGGACAACTAAACAACTAACTGGAGGAGGTGGCTCCACAAATATCCCCATCCTCAATGATGCAGGAGCCCAGCACATCAGTGTGAAAGATAAGGCTGAAGCATTTGCAACAATCCTCAGCCAGAAGTGCCGAGTTGATGATCCATCTCGGCCTCCTCCTGAAGTCCCCAGCATCACGGATGCCAGACTTCAGCCAATTCGATTCACTCCACATGATATCAAGAAACGACTGAAGGCACTGGATACGGAAGACACGTAAATCTCAATGGAGAAAAGACTGCTACATCAGAACCTGTGCCCCAACAAATTGCAAGACCTATCGACAACCAAAGACTCCACATTGAACTTAAAGGACTGTAACTACCAGATATTGCCTCAAACATTTCCCATTTATTCTTTCTACTTTTTCTGTCTCTAGCTGCGTGTGTTTATCGTATATGCATGCTAGCCTGGTCGCATCGCATGTTCATAATCGTTAACCTGATTAGAGGTTAAGATTAATAAACTTTTACCTTGTTTAAATCTAAGGAAACCTATTTGATTTCTTTGCCTTACAATTGGAGCAGTGAACAAAGATTCACTAAGGGGGAGCTAAAAACACAGTGTTTTAAAAATTAACCCCTGTTACAGTTAAACCAGGCAAAGGCTGAGAGGGAACCCCTCGACCCCTTCTCACCTAGTCATAAGAGAAATTTGGGGGCGAGCATCTGAGATTTTACCCATAGACAAAAGGGAAATTGGAAGTGGGAAGCCAATATTTTCCCAATCAACAAAGAGAAAAGATTTCAATACAGGTTTTCTCGTGGTTGTGTGTGCTGGAATACTAACATGTCTGCGATGGAAGCTAGTAGCTCCCCAAGCCAGGGGGAAGTAACTTGGAATAAGTTAAAAGCACTGACTATGGAGGAGTTGAGGAAAATGGCTGAGCAGTGTGGGATCACTGTACGTGACAAGGTGAGGAAGTCTGAACTCCTAAGACCAGTGGCCAATCATTTTTCCCTTGAATCTGAAGAAGCAGAAACAGGGTTAGAAGTAGACTCTGACAGGGTATTGCTAGCAAAGGTACAATTGGAACAGAGGAAACTTGAATTAGAAGACAGGGAAAGAGAGAGAGAGGAGAGGGAAAGAGAAAGAACCTTCCAGAAAGAATGCAAAGAAAGAGAGCTGAGATGGATTGAGTTAACTCAGGGGCGACAGAGTAACCACAGTGAAAGCATGGCCAATATGGAGGAACACAATTCAGGGCTGGGTACAGGATTGTTAAAACTTTCCCAACTGATCCCAAAATTCAATGAGGGAGACATGGAAGCATTTTCTGTGTCTTTTGAAAAACTGATAAGGCAGTTAAAGTGACCAGCTGAGGCTTGGACTCTGTTGTTACAGAGCAAATTAGTGGGAAAAGCTGATGAGGTTTATTCCATGTTGCCAGATGAGAGTTCATGAAATTATGAACTGACAAAAAATGCTATCTTCGGGGCATATGAGTTAGTACCAGAAGCCTATCGCCAAATATTTAGACCCTCAAAAACAAGCTGATCAAAATTACCTGGAGTTTGAGAGAAATAAGCAGGTGGCTTTTGACCAGTGGCTGAGGGCTCTTAAAGTACAGCTATGAAAATCTCAGAGAAGTAATTTTGTTAGAGGAATTTAAAAACTCTCTCCTGCTCTCCATAAAGACACATGTGGAGGAACAAAAGGCTCATAAAGCACAGCAGGCAGCAGTCCTGGCCGATGAGTTTGCTCTCATTTATAAATCAGTTTCCCAGGGGAAAACCTTTCCTAATCACCCCTACAAATCCGAAAAGGACAGAGGGTGGGAAGGTGATAGAAGCCCAAGCAATCCTGGGAGGGGAAGAAAAGCAGGAGACACAGGGGACCCTCCTTCAGCCAAAAAGGAAAGTGCTGTAAGTAGGAGTGAGACCCGGAGACCTGTGTGCTTCCATTTGTAATAAAGCAGGGCATTTAAGAGCTGACTGCTGGAAACTAAAAGGAAAACCTGTCGGGTTAATCAGGGCACACCCGCTCAGTGAAGAAAGGACCCTGATGGAAAGCACAGCAGAACAAGTTATGGCTTTAACTGCAGTAAGAGTGAGACCCAGGAAGTCTACCGTTGCAAGTGCAGGAAAATTTAATAGGATTCCTGAAGGTTATCACGGTTGTGTGTCTGAAGGAAGAGTAACCCCATACCACTGGAGTGGGGCCAGCAAGCCCATAGTAATTCTCAGGGACACAGGGTCACTAGATCCCTTTTACTGGGAAAAGGCCTGACCTTTGCCCCAGAGAGTGCAGTAAACTACAGAATAGTGGTAAATGGTATTGGAGGGCAGCGTATGCCTGTACCTTTGCACCAGGTGCACTTGGAGTGCGACCTATTTTTAGGACCGGTGACCATAGGGATTGTCCCTAGTTTGCCTGTGGATGGGGTTGACCTGCTCCTAGGTAATGATCGGGCAGGGACAAAGGTGGTAGCTTCCCCAGTAGTGAAAGAGAGACCGCAGGAGGTGAGAGAGACAGGGCAGTGGCGGGAGATGGTCCTCTGCAGTTTCTCTGAATGTAATGAGTGAGGCCATGATCAAACCAGCTCCCCCAGAGGAGACTGAATTGGCACTGCAGGCAGATGACCATGAGGTCTGCCTGTCCGAGACTTTCTTTGGAAAGTTAGAAGACCCAGGGAATCAGTTAAATAGATCTTCCCTAGCTGAGGCTCAGCGAGCTGACCCAGTATTGAGAGAGTTAGCACAGGCTACCTATTCTGAAATTGAAGCAGAGGGAGTCCCTGATTGCTACTGTTTAAAGAATGAGGTACTGATGAAGAAGTGGAGTTCTCGTCACAGACCTGAGAGCAAGGAGTGGACAGTGGTTCACCAGTTAGTGCTGCCACAGAGGGACCGGAGAGAAATATTAAGAATGGCCCACGGGACTACAGTGGCTGTATATGTCGGTGTACAAAAACCCAGAGCCCACATAGCACAGCGGTTTGACTGGCTAAAACTCTACAAAGATGTAGTGGAGTACTGTAGGAGTTTCCACATGTGCCAGATTGAGGGGAAACCCCAGCCTGCAGTGAAATCTACACCTCTAAGTCCTGTATCGGTGTTTGGAGGCCCCGACAGCAGAAGGCTGGTGAACTGTAAGGGACTCCTGCTGAGAACAAAAGGGAATAGGCCAGGCATCAGGCTGGCAAAAGGTGAGAAAGGAACGGGGAAAAAGGGACCAAGAGGGCAGGTTAAAGGAAGTCTGGAAAGAATCTAGGATGAAACCCCCACTGTCCAGTCAGCAAACCCCAAAATGTTTGAAAAATTAAACACCACATCCTCCTATGTAAATGCAGACACTAGAAGCACCCCACCAGAGTTGCTAGCAGCAGTTGCAGGCACCTGCAGAGACAAATAAAGTTCTCAAGAGGCAGAGAAACATTGCAGGTGATGCCTCACCTAGTCGAAGTAACGCATGGGATTGCAGCAGAAATTGGACAAATACCTGCAGGCAGGATTGTCCCAGAGGAGAATGGGGGGGATTAGCAAACAATCCACCCCCACAGTCAGGAAAAAAGGGAATCAGCCGTTCCCTGAGTGAAGAGCCCTTGCATGACTCATCAAAGCACTGAAAGAGAATTCAGAGTGGAACTGCCCACTGCCCCCACCCCTGAGCAGAACTCTCACCGAGGTCTACTTAAACCTAACCCTCCCCTCTGCAGACCTCAACATAAAGGCCTGCTCAGATAACAAAAAAAACCCAACCCGAACCCGACAGAATCACATTGGACCCAACCCGGCCTGAGTTCCCTCCATTTTCCCCCCGAGCCCAGCCCGACCCGACCCAACCCCCGCAATGTTCTCTTTACTTACCTTCCAACTCCCAATCTTCAGGAAGCTGCAGCACAAGCGTGATGACGTCATAAAGATGCTCCCTGCGCAGATTCAGAGTTTCCCTGCTTGACATTCTGGACTCGCAGCTCAGGTACGTTTTTAACTCTTAATACTTACCTGCAATTCTTGCAGTGTGCGTCCGGCCCGAAGGCGGACCCGGAAGAGCGGCCTGACCCGAACCCGACACGTCATCGGGTCCCGTCTGGTTCGGGTTGGGTAGCAGGCTTTTACCTCAATTGGGACAAAGACATCTTAGACAATCTTGGAAATATGTAAACTGTAAAAAATAACTTCCCCAAAATCCACATGTTTATTGGGATGTCAGAAAATGCCGTTTAAAGCAGCACTGCTACCAAGAAAAGACAGCCTGTAACAATCGTTAGGGTTCTGAATGAGTGTGAGAGATGAGTGTATGTGTTCCATTCCTAATTTTCTCTCCAGTCCCTTTTAATGAAATGCACTTTAAAAACAATTTGCATTTCATTTCGCTGGCCCCCACCTGCCAAGAATGAGGCATATTACTTTTGTCAAATGAACATTGATTTTAAACTGTTGCTGGAATGAAGAAATAACTTGCTTGAAGATCACCAGACACTGGGCTGGAAGGTTATTTACATACTAAGAGATGCTGCATGTGGAGATAAAGGACTGTTTCCCTGCTCTAATTAACCCCAAATGGATTTTGATCACCAGACATTGAAGGTGTAAGGAAGCACATTCCAGGCCCTGCTAAGATGATGCAATTCACAGAGCCAGGACCGGTTAAACCAGCTGGTCACATGACTAACTGGCTGGTCCAGGTTTTTTGAACTTGCCACAGGACAGTTTGAATTCAGAAGGCGGTGTGCAACTGTAGTTGAAACAAACAAGTCTCTCGCCTGGCTCTCCTCCTTTCACCCAAGCCACCGGACCCACAGAAGACACATAAACCTCAAGAGAGAAAAGACTCCTACATCGGAACAAGTTGAAGTGTGAAATCAGCCCCAACGAATTGCAAGACTTACTGGCAACCAAAGACTCCATGTTGAACCTAAAGGACTGTAAATACCAGATATTGCCTCAAACTGTTCCCCCTTTATTCCTTCTATGTATTCTGTCTCTATCTGCACCTGTGTTTATCGGGTATGCTAGCCTGGTCACTTCGCGTATTCATAGTCGTTAACCAGATTAGAGTTTAAGGTTAATAAACTTCTAACTTTCTTGTTTAAATCTAAGGAAATCTGTTTGATTTCTTTGCCTTACAACTGGAGCAATGAACAAGGATTCACTAAGGGGGAGCTAAAAGCACGGTGTTTTAAAAATTGAACCCTGTTACGATTAAACCAGGCAAAGACTGAGAGGGAACCCCTGGACCCCTTCTCACCTGGTCGTAACAGAATAAACAACCAATTTAGTCAGCTCTCATCATAGTACAACACTCTAATCTCCGGAATCAATCGAGTGAATATTCATTTCACCATCTCCAATGCAAGTATATCCTTCCTTAAATATGGAAACCAGGAAGAGTACACACAGCTGCATGTGTGGTCTCATCAAAACCCTCCACAATTGCAGCAAGTCTTCCTTATGCTTGGACTCCAATGTCCTTTTAATAAAGGCTAACATGCCATCTGCCTTCCTAATTGTTTGCAGTATTTGCAAGCTGACTTTGTGTTCCTTGTACGACTGCACCCAAGACTCTGAACTTCAAGATTTAAAAGTTTCACAAAGAGTAACAGAGACTGTCAGACACAGAAATAAATCCCACAAAACATGCAGTAGCAGTGAGTGACAGTTGGAGAATAAATCTCATATTGACATACATCACCACAGATTGACAGAGATACAAAATGAATGACTAATTAACATACAATAGCACAGAAGAACATTTGGAAAAATGTGACAGACTCTCATACAGCACATTGCGGACAAGCACAGATTCAATTTCATACTAACGTACAGCACTGGAGACTATGTTGTACAGAATTAATCTAACTCTCACACAGTACGAGAGACTCACAATTACATATTCACACATTCACATGTCGTACCAGAGACTGACAGATTAAAATTAATCCCACAATGGCACATAGCAGTACGGACTGGCAAATATAAAAATATTCACACTCTGACACACATTAACACAGAAAGACACAGAATAGATCAAGATCAAGCGACTGACTGACACTTAATGAATCTCACAAACACAAACTGCCTCAATGAGTATCAGATATAGAACTGTGACAGTTATCAAACAACTGAAAGCTGAGTTGGTATTTAATGGACAGAAATTGTGGTAGTAATTCACAAATAAAAATCTGAAAATTAGCAGGATTCTGTGAATGTAATTGAATTTTAGATATTTTGACAAATGCAAGAGTTAGAAATAGGTGAGGGGTTGGGTGTAGATGTGCTTGGTGTTCTGGTCATTGAAAGTAAATACTAAACACACAGACACACACAGAAACAATCATTTAAATGAGACTAACAGATATAGATTAAAATAAACATGCCCACATCAGGGACTGACAGATACAGAGGAGTTTAACTGAGACACACATTCCAAGGTGAAGATACAAGATTTGTACACAATAAAACGCACACTTATCTACTGGAAACTGACAGATACAGTGTGAAAAGCACATTAAAAAGTATTTGAAAAGTTTAAATAAAGATTAAAATCCTCACTCACAAAACAGAAACTGACATGTACAGTGAATAAAATAAACCACTCATATACCAGAGACTGCCAGATACAGAATAAACCAGATTCCCAAAACAAAGATGGACAGTTACAATGTAAAACACACAGACATATACCAAAAACAGAGAGGTCCAGAGTGGAATCAATTCCTCTATAACAAAAATTGAAAGGTAAGAATGACACGCAGACGTTGATAGCTACAGAAAAACACATACACATGAATCAGAAACTGAAAGATGCAAATTAAAACACACAGTCACATACCAGAAACCAACAGATACAGAGAAGAGCTGCTACTCATATGCTAGAGATTGAATGATACAGAATAAACCCATGCTCACATACCCAAAACCTACAGATACAGATTAAAACTGATACTCAGATACCAGAAAAATGACAGGTACAGATTAAAATAGCAGACACGTACCAGAACCTGGCAGATACAGATTGAAACCCAGACTCACATACCAGAAACAGGCAGTAAAATCGACATTTGCATCCCAGAAAATGAGAGATACAGAATAAAACATTTACACACTGACAGATGCAGAGTGAAATCCATACTGAAATACTGGAAATTGACAGGTATAGAGTGAAAATCTCTCATACATACCAGAACCTGACATGTACAAAGAAAACCCTATTCTCACACTTCAGACTCTGACAGATACAGAGTAAAACCCACACACAATTAAGCAGATTTATATACCAGATACAGACTACAACTTGCACTCACATATTAGAAACTGACAGGTATGGAATAAAATCTACAGTCCAATACCAGAGAATGAAATGTATGGAGTAAAAATCACACCAACATGTCAGAAACTGGGACACAATGATTAAAAATCACAATCACATCCTGGACAATAAGAGATATGGTGTAAAATCCACACACATACCAGAATAAAACCCCGACTCCCATCAGAGAATGACATGCACAGATTAAAAATCACACCCACACATTAGAAGTGGACGGGTACTGGTCAAAATTCAAAATCCAGACAATAAAAGATAAAAAGTGAATCCCCACTCATAAACCAGAAATGAAAAATAAAGAGTTAGACACATACTCATACCAGAAACTGACCAGGACAGAGTACAAGCCATAAACACACATCAGAAGCTGAAAGATACAGAATAAGACCTTTCTCACAAAATAGAATTTGACAGGTACAGATAACACCGCACTTAAAATCAGAAACTGACAGATATAGAGAAGCCGTAGACCAGAGATTGAGAGATATGGAGTGAAACACACACCCACAGACCAGAAATTGAATGATAACAGTAGAAAAAGAAAGAAAACATAACTCACCTCCCAGAAAAGTATAAAACCATGCTGACATACCAGAAACTGACCGGGATGAAGCAAAACCCACACCCATTGCAGAAAGTGACAGGTACGGAACAAAATACACATTTACAAAAACTGACAGGTCCAGACAAAATACACATTTATATACCAGAAACTGACAGGTACGAGTACAACCCATATCTACATACTAGAAACTGACAGGTACAGAGTAAAATTTATACTCATATTCCAGAGACTGACAGATACAGAGTGAGCCCACAATTGATTAGCAGGAGTTGACAGATCCAGTGTAAAAGCTGTAAAACTCTATGACTCTCATCCACATCCATACAGTAAGGTCTTCTTCTTCTTTGGCCTCCTTGTCTCGGGAGACAATGGGTAAGCGCCTGGAGGTGGTCAGTGGTTTGTGGAGCAGCGCCTTGGAGTGGCTATAAAGGCCAATACTCGAGTGACAGACTCTTCCACAGGTGCTACAGAAAAAATTGGTTGTCGGGGCTGTTACACAGTTGGCTCTCCCCTTGCGCTTCTGTCTTTTTTCCTGCCAACTGCTAAGTCTCTTCGACTCACCACACTTTAGCCCCGCCTTTCTGGCTGCCCGCCAGCTCTGGCAAACGCCGGCAACTGACTCCCACGACTTGTGATCAATGTCACAGGACTTCATGTCGCGTTTGCAGACTTCTTTAAAGCAGAGACATGGACGGCTGGTAGGTCTGATACCAGTGGCGAGCTCGCTGTACAATGTGTCCTTGGGGATCCTGCCATCTTCCATGCGGCTCACATAGCCAAGCCATCTCAAGCGCCGCTGACTCAGTAGTGTGTAGAAGTTGGGGATGTTGGCCGCCTCGAGGACTTCTGTGTTGGAGATGCGGTCCTGTCACCTGATGCCAAGGATTCTCCGGAGGCTGCGAAGATGGAATGAATTGAGACGTCGCTCTTGGCTGACATACGTTGTCCGGGCCTCGCTGCCATAGAGCAAGGTACTGAGGACACAGACTTGATACACTCGGACTTTTGTGTTCCGTGTCAGTGCGCCATTTTCCCACACTCTCTTGGCCAGTCTGGACATAGCAGTGGAAGCCTTTCCCATGCACTTGTTGATTTCTGCATCGAGAGACAGGATACTGGTGATATTTGAGCCTAGGTAGGTGAACTCTTGAATCACTTCCAGAGCGTGGTCGCTGATATTGATGGATGGAGCATTTCTGACGTCCTGTCCCATGATGTTCGTTTTCTTGAGGCTGATGGTTAGGCCAAATTTGTTGCAGGCAGCCTCAAACCTGTCGATGAGACTCTGCAGACACTCTTCAGTGTGAGATGTTAATGCAGCATCGTCAGCAAAGAGGAGTTCCCTGATGAGGACTTTCTGTACTTTGGTCTTCGTTCTTAGGTGTGCAAGTTTGAACAACCTGCCACCTGATCTTGTGTGGAGGAAAATTCCTTCTTCTGAAGACTTGAACGCATGTGAGAGCAGCAGGGAGAAGAAAATCCCAAACAGTGTAGGTGCGGGAACACAGCCCTGTTTCACGCCACTCAGGATAGGAAAGGGGTCTGATGTGGCGCCACTATGCTGAATTGTGCCTTTCATATTGTCATGTAATCAGGTGATGATACTTAGTAGCTTTGGTGGACATCCGATCTTTGCTAGTAGTCTGAAGAGACCACGTCTGCTGATGAGATCAAAGGCTTTGATGACATCAATGAAAGCAATGTAGAGGGGCATCTGTTGTTCGCGGCATTTCTCCTGTAGCTGACGAAGGGAGAACAGCATGTCAATGGTTGATCTCTCTGCTTGAAAGCCACACTGTGCCTCAGGGTAGACATGCTGGGCCAGCTTCTGGAGTCTGTTTAAAGAAACTCGAGTGAAGACTTTCCCCACTATGCTGAACAGGGCGATTCCACGGTAATTGTTGCAGTCACCGCGGTTACCTTTGTTTTTATAGAGGGTGATGATATTGGCATCGCGCATGTCCTGTGTACTGCTCCCTCGTCCTAGCACAGGCAAAGCAGTTCATAGAGTGCTGAAAGTATGGCAGGCTTAGCACTCTTGATTATTTCAGGGGTAATGCCGTCCTTCCCAGGGGCTTTTCCGCTGGCTAGAGAATCAATGGATTCACTGAGTTCCGATTTTGTTGGCTGTAAGGTACAAAGGAAAAAAGGCTCACAAAGAACAAAAAGAACAAAGAACAGTACATTCGGCCCTCCAAGCCTGCGCCGATGTTGATGCCTGCTGAAACTAACACCTTCTGCACTTCCGGGGCCCATATCCCTCTATTTCCTTCCGATTCATATATTTGTCAAGATGTCTCTTAAACGTCTCTATCGTATCTGCTTCCACCACCTCCCCTGGCAGCAAGTTCCAGGCACTCACCACCCTCTGTGTAAAAAACTTGCCTCTCACATCCCCTCTTAACTTTGCCCCTCGCACCTTAAACCTATGTCCCCTAGTAACTGACTCTTCCACCCTGGGAAAAAGCTTCTGACTATCCACTCTGTCCATGCCGCTCATAACTTTGTAAAACTCTATCATGTCGCCCCTCCACCTCCGTCGTTCCAGTGAAAACAATCCGAGTTTTTCCAACCTCTCCTCATAGCTAATGCCCTCCAGACCAGGCAACATCCTTGTAAACCTCCTCTTTACCCTCTCCAAAGCCTCCACATCCTTCTGGACGTGTGGCGACCAGAATTGCACGCAATATTCTAAGTATGGCCTAACTAAGGTTCTGTACAGCTGCCACATGACTTGCCAATTTTTATACTCTATGCCCCGACGGATGAAGGCAAGCATGCCGAATGCCTTCTTGACTACCTTATCCACCTGCGTTGCCACTTTCAGTGACCTGTGGACCTGTACGCCCAGATCTCTCTGCCTGTCAATACTCCTAAGGGTTCTGCCATTTACTGTATACCTCCCACCTGCATTAGACCTTCCAAAATGCATTACCTCACATTTGTCCGGATTAAACTCCATCTGCCATTTCTCCGCCCAAGTCTCCAACCGATCTATATAGACACTTCAGAGACAGACAGATACAGAGCAAAACCCAGACTCATGTACCAGAAACTGACAGGTACATAACAACATACGGATTTACATAACAGAAATTGACAGGTGCAGGATAATATACATTTGTATAAAGCAGAAACTGACAGGTACAGGACAGAACTCACAAATCAGAAACTAGCAGATATTCATTTACATACTAAAAACTGCCACGTACAGAGTAAAACCCATACTCACATACAAGAGACTGACAGATACAGAGTGAAACCTAGATTCGAGTAGCAGAAACTGGCAGATAGAGAATAAAATGCATATTTACATACCACAAACTGCCAGTGTTACAGCCATGTGGTTTGATGTGAGCGGTTCCCATTCTTCAACTCCCCACCTGACCACAGCAAGTGTATTTGAATTTGGGTTTAGCATCTTGATGCTTTATTGTGCTAATAAACAGAAAGCGACAGATTTTCTTGTAGATTCTAAAAACAGAAAATCAATTGTTTATTGATAACTATGCTTTATCCTGAAATTGTGGCAACCACATCCATTCATGCATTCGCGCGCACACACACAAGAAGATAGATCGAGAAGGGCAAATGGAAGATGGTTTTTAGTGGGGGAAAGGTTATGATAAACCTGTTGAATACTCTTGGAAATCAAGTTCGAGATGAATTCAGGCCTGAGATGAGTGTAGATTTCTCTCTTGATTGAAGGTTCTGTTGAAAACGATGGGTTACTTCCAGCTCTCACTGCTAAAAAAGGGAGATGTTGGATTTTTTCAGCAGGGCACGTGCTTCTTTGCTTGGCTGGAATGAAAGCTGTTCTGATGTTGCTTTTTGCTCCTGGGTGAGTCTCTCTCTCTCTGGCTCTTTTTCAAGGAAATGCTGTTATCTCTCAACTCTTGTTGGGAGGAACTCTGGTTTCCTCCGCATGGTGATTGCACAATGGACCAGGACATGGATACTTCACACCTCCTTTGTTTCATAAGAAGACGTTCAATTCTGGAATGTTTTAGGATAGATGTAGGATGGGTTACCTCAACACCTTTTAGATTCGAAGATTTGTCCTTTGCCTTTGTCAGACAGTTTGAACACACAAAAGGCCAATCCCCTTTTTCTTCGGTGGCCATTTTGGACCATTGTTCACTTTCTAACATAAAGGTTTATTTTTTAAAGACAAAGTCCGTTTGTCATAACACTTCAGAGCTATTCCATGGTTGTGTATCATCGCAGTTCCGGTGTGCATGACAGCAGGTACAGTGCATTATACACCAGAGACTGGCATATACATTGATAGATTAGAGGAGTTTTGTCTGTTCTGCTTAGAGAAGAGATGGTTGGAGGGGATTTGATAGAGCTATTCAAAATCATGGGAGCTCTGGACAGAGTGCATAGGGAGAAACTGTTCTCGTTGGTGGAGAGTTTGAGAACCAAAGTACACTAATCGAAGGTGACCGGTAAAAGAACCAAAGCCAACATGAGAAAAAACTTTTTTTTTATGCAACGACTGGTTAAGATCTGATATGCACTACCTGAGATTGTAACAGAGGTAGATTCAACCATGCCTTTCAAAAGGGTATCAGATAATTATCTGAAGAGAAAAGAAAATTGCAGAGCTTCATGAATACATGAGGATGTGTCCTGAGCTGAGTAGCTTGTGCAGAGAGGCAGCACAAGCACGACAGGCTGAATGGCCTCCTTTTGTGCTGTAACTACTCTACGATCTATGATTCTATACAGAGTAAAACCAACACTCCGAGACCAGAAACTAACAGTTCCAGTATAAACCTTACACTAACATACCAGAGACTGACAGATACAGTGTGAAACCCACAAACCGATACGTTGAGGAACCGGCTAGAGAGCAGGTCATCCTAGACTGGGTATTGTCCACTGAGAGAGGAATAATTGACAGTCAAGTTGTGCGAGACCCCTTGGGGGTGAGCGACCATAATATGATAGAATTCTTCATCAAGATGGAGAGTGACGTAGTTGATTCTGAGACTAGATCCTGAATCTTAAAAAATGAAAGTACGAAAGTATGGGCGGCACAGTGGCGCAGTGGTTAGCACCGCAGCCTCACAGCTCTAGGGACCCGGGTTCGATTCTGGGTACTGCCTGTGCGGAGTTTGCAAGTTCTCCCTGTGTCTGCGTGGGTTTTTGCCGGGTGCTCCGGTTTCCCCCACATCCAAAAACTTGCAGGTGATAGGTAAATTGGCCATTGTAAATTGCCCCTCGTGTAGGGAGGTGATCGGGAATATGGGATGACTGTCGGGTTAGTATAAATGGGTGGTTGTTGGTCGGCACAATCTCGGTGGGCCGAAGGGCCTGTTTCAGTGCTGTATCTCTAAATAAAAGTAAAATAAAAAATATGAGGCTCGAGTTGACTATGATGGATTGGGAAATGTTACTTAAAGGGATGTCGGTGGATAGGCAATGGCAAACATTCAAAGTGCACATGGCTGAAGTGCAACAATTGTTTATTCCTGTCTGGTGCAAAAGTAAAACGGAAAGGCAGCCAAACCATGGCTTACAAGGGAAAGTAGAGATAGCATTAGATCCAAGGAAGAGGCATAAAAATTCGCCAGAAAAAAACAACAGACCTGAGGATTGGGAGTAGTTTAGAGTTCAGCAAAGGAGGACCAAGGGATTGATTAAGAAGGGGAACATAGAGTCCGAGAGTAAGCTTGCAGGGAACATAAAAACTGACTCTAAAAGTTTCTATAGGTATGTGAAGAGAAACAGATTGGTGAAGACAAATGTAGGCCCCTTACAGTCAGAAACAGAGGAAATTATTCTGGGGAACAAAGAAATGGCTGACCAACTAAATGCATACTTTGTTTCAGTCTTCACAAATGAGGACATAAATAACATATCAGAAATGTTGGGGAACACAGGGTTTAGTGAGAGGGAGGAACTGAGAGAAATCAGTATTAGAAGAGGAATTGTGTTGGGGAAATTGATGGAATTGAAGGCCAATAAATCCCGAGGGCCTGATAATCTATATCCCAGAGTACTTAAGCAAGTGAGCCTAAAATAGTGGATGCATTGGTGGTCATCTTTCAAGATTCTGTAGACTCTGGAACAGTTCCTACAGATTGGAGGGTAGCTAATGTAACCCCACTATTTAAAAAGGGAGGTAGAGAGGAAACAGGGAATTATAGACCAGTCAGCCTGACGTCGGTAGTGGTAAAAATTCTAGAGTCCATTATCAAAGATTTTAGAGCAGAGCACTTAGAGAACAGTGGTAGAATCGGACAGAGTCAGCATGGATTTGAGTCAGCATAGATTTACGAAAGGGAAATCATTTTTGACAAATCTACAAGAATTCTTCGAGGATATAACTAGTAGAGTTGATGAGGGAGAGCCAGTGGATGTGGCTTACTTGGACTTTCAGAAGGCTTTCGACAAAGTCCCACATAAGAGGTTAGCATGTAAAATTAAAGCGCATGGGATTGGGGATAGTGTACTGCAATGGATAGAAAATTGGTTGGCAGATAGGAAACAAAGAGGAGGAATAAACGGGTCTTTTTCTGAATGGCAGGCAGTGACTAGTGGGGTACCGCAGGGATCAATGCTAGGACCCCAGCTATTCACAATATATATTAATGATTGAGATGAGGGAACTAAATGTAATATCTCCAAATTTGCAGATGACACAAAACTGGGTGGGAGGGTGAGTTATGAGGGGGATGCAGAGAGGCTTCAGGGTGATTTGGGCAAGTTGACTGAGTAAGCAAATGCATGGCAGATGGAGTATAATGTGGATAAATGTGAGGTTATCCACTTTGGTAGCAAAAACAGGAAGGCAGATTATCATCTGAAGGGCTATAAACTGAGAGAGGGGAATATGCAACGAGACCTGGGTGTTCTCATACACCAATCACTGAAGGTAAGCATGCAGGTGCAACAGGTGGTAAAAAGGGCAAATGGTATGTTGGCCTTCATCGCGAGAGGATTCGAGTACAGGAGCAGGGATGTCTTGCTGCAATTATGCAGTGCCTTGGTGAGGCCACACCTGGAATATTGCGTGCAGGTTCAGTCTCCTAATCTGAGGAAGGATGTTCTTGTTATATAGGGAGTGCAGCGAAGGTTTACCAGACTGATTCCTGGGATGGCGGGACTGACGTATGAGGGATTGAGTCAGCTCGGATTATATTCGCTGGAGTTCAGAAGAGTGAAGGGGGATCTCATAGAAACCTCTAAAATTCTAACAGGACTTGACAGGGTAGATGCAGGAAGGATGTTCCCGATGGTGGGGGAGTCCATAACCAGGGGTCATAGTCTGAGGATGCGGAGTAAACCTTTCAGGACTGAGATGAGGAGAAATTTCTTCACCCAGAGAGTGGTGAGCCTGTGGAATTCGCTACCACATAAAGCAGTTGAGGCCAAAACTTTATATGTTTTCAAGAAGGAGTTAGATATAGCTCTTGGGGCGAAAGGGAGCAAAGGATATGGGGGGAAAGTGGGAACAGGTTACTGAATTGGATGATCAGCCATGTGCATAATGAATGGCGGAGCAGGCTCAAAGGGCTGAATGGCCTACTCCTGCTCCTATTTTCTATGTTTTTATCACTTAGCAGGAGTTGGCAGTTAACGTGTAAAAACCTTTCTTCCATATCCAAACTGCAAGGTCCAAAGGAAACTAGGTACAAACCCAGGCTCACACTTGGAAGAGTGAGAGATGCAAAGCAAAACACAGACTACAAGAGACTGACAAGTATAGAGAACACTTAGAGGAGGTATGTAATGTAACAAAAACTGGTAGGGATCGAATCAAACCCTTTCTCACATATTAGAAACTGATAGATATCAACAAAAGCTGATGCTCACATACAAGTTGTTGAAATACATGTGGTGAAACTCACATGACAATAGCAGAAACAATCACAATGGCGCAGTGGTTAGCACCGCCGCTTCACAGTTCCAGGGACCAGGGTTCAATTCTGGGTACTGCCTGTGCGGAGTTTGCAAGTTCTCCCTGTGACTGTGTGGGCTTTCGCCGAGTGCTCCGGTTTCCTCCCACCGCCAAAGAAATTGGCCATTGCAAATTGCCCCGAGTGCAGGGAGGGAATATGGGATTACGGTAGGGTTAGTGTAAATGGGTGGTTCTTGGTCGGCACAGATTCTGTGGTCCGAAGGACCTGTTTCAGTGCTGTATCTCAAAATATGAGACTGGCATTAATGACAGGTGTGGTTACCGAGAATGCTCTGCGCTCCGGAATCCGCCCTGTCTATTCCAGGAGCGGGGGCACGCAAGCGTGGTTGGGGCTGAGTTCCGTCAGCAGTTGGAGCTCCGGCTCCGGAGCGGGAGCGCAATATTCACAAAGTGCGGGAAGACCGTGCTCATTGCGGGCTCACACAGCTGGAGCAGGGCCTCAGGGCCACAATATAATGGAACAATCCCGTCTGTGTCCCTGCGGATGGCGGCGGTGAAGCTTTTCCTGGTGAGGCTTCTCGGAAACTGCCAGCCAGACATGTCGGGCAACTGGGCAGGGAGCGTCTGTAAATGGATAAGTATTGAGGACTGGGCAGGGAGTGTCTGTAAATGGAGGGAAATGGGGACTGGTCAGGGAGTGTCTGTAAATGGATAAGAATTGAGGACTGGGCAGGGAGTGTCTGTAAATGGGGACTGGTCAGGGAGTGTCTGTAAATGGATAAGAATTGAGGACTGGGCAGGGAGTGTCTGTAAATGGAGGGAAATGGGAACTGGTCAGGGGACTTTTTTTGTTCGTTCGTGGGATGTGGGCGTCGCTGGCTCGATCTCAGCTAGAGTAATGTATCCAGTTATGGGCACCAGGCTTTAGAAAGGACATCACAGCTTTTGAGACAGTTCAGAGGAGATTTACTAGAATGATACCAGAGATGAGGGGTTTCAGTTCTCTGGACAGGCTGGTGAAGCTGGGATTGTTCTCCTCAGAGTAGAGAATGTTAAGGGAAGATTTAATAGAGGTGTTCAGAATCATGAAGGATTTTCATAGGGTAGAGAGGGAGAAACTGTTTCCACTGTCCTGGGGCTCAGTAACCAGAGGACACAGATTTAAAATAATCGGCCAAAAACGTCAAAGACAGTCGAGGAGAGATCTTTTTACCCAGTAACTGATTCGGATTTGGAATGAATTGTCTGACAGGGTGGTGGAAACACATTCAATTACAACTTTCATAAAGGAATTGGACAAATATTTCAAAGTGAAATTCTCCAGAACTATGGGGAAATAGGCAGTGAGCGGGACTAATTGCATAATTTTTTTTTAGAGATTCAGCACAGGCACAATGTGCCGATTGGCCTCCTTCTGTGCTGTATGATTCTGTGAAATAGTGACAGTCAGGGAAAGTCTGTATAAGAAGGAGAAATGGAGAGGGGTCAGGGAGAGCACGTCACCAAAACTGGGAGATATTATGTTGAACCGGGAGGATCAGCGTGTTGGGGTTGGCGGGGGTGCGGGGGGGGGGGGGTGCGAAGAGAGAGCATGTACACACAGACAGAATCAGCACCTTCAGGGGAGGAGAGAGAGGGGAAGCAGTGAGTGTAGAACTGAATCAAGCCAGAGTCAGCACCTTCAGGAGAGGAGAGAGAGGGGAAGCAGTGAGTGTGGAACTGAACCCAGCCAGAGTCAGCACCTTCAGGGGAGGAGAGAGAGGGGAAGCAGTGAGTGCAGAACTGAATCAAGCCAGAGTCAGCACCTTCAGGAGAGGAGAGAGAGGGGAAGCAGTGAGTGTGGAACTGAACCCAGCCAGATCAGCACCTTCAGGGGAGGAGTGGGAGGGGAACCAGTGAGTGTGGAACTGAACCCAGCCAGAGTCAGCACCTTCAGGGGAGGAGTGGGAGGGGAAGCAGTGAGTGTGGAACTGAACCCAGCCAGAGTTAGCACCTTCAGGGGAGGAGAGAGAGGGGAAGCAGTGAGTGTAGAACTGAATCAAGCCAGAGTCAGCACCTTCAGGAGAGGAGAGGGAGGGGAAGCAGTGAGTGTGGAACTGAACCCAGCCAGAGTCAGCACCTTCAGGGGAGGAGTGGGAGGGGAACCAGTGAGTGTAGAACTGAACCCAGCCAGAGTTAGCACCTTCAGGGGAGGAAAGAGAGGGGAAGCAGTGAGTGTAGAACTGAACCCAGCCAGAGTCAGCACCTTCAGGGGAGGAGAGAGAGGGGAACCAGTGAGTGTAGAACTGAACCCAGCCAGAGTCAGCACCTTCACGGGAGGAGAGAGAGGGGAAGCAGTGAGTGTAGAACTGAATCAAGCCAGAGTCAGCACCTTCAGGAGAGGAGAGAGAGGGGAAGCAGTGAGTGTGGAACTGAACCCAGCCAGAGTCAGCACCTTCAGGGGAGGAGTGGGAGGGGAACCAGTGAGTGTGGAACTGAACCCAGCCAAAGTTAGCACCTTCAGGGGAGGAAAGAGAGGGGAAGCAGTGAGTGTAGAACTGAACCCAGCCAGAGTCAGCACCTTCAGGGGAGGAGAGAGAGGGGAAGCAGTGAGTGTAGAACTGAATCAAGCCAGAGTCAGCACCTTCAGGAGAGGAGAGAGAGGGGAAGCAGTGAGTGTGGAACTGAACCCAGCCAGAGTCAGCACCTTCAGGGGAGGATTGGGAGGGGAACCAGTGAGTGTGGAACTGAACCCAGCCAGAGTTAGCACCTTCAGGGGAGGAGTGGGAGGGGAAGCAGTGAGTGTGGAACTGAACCCAGCCAGAGTTAGCACCTTCAGGGGAGGAGAGAGAGGGGAAGCAGTGAGTGTAGAACTGAATCAAGCCAGAGTCAGCACCTTCAGGAGAGGAGAGAGAGGGGAAGCAGTGAGTGTGGACCTGAACCCAGCCAGAGTCAGCACTCTCAGGGGAGGAGTGGGAGGGGAACCAGTGAGTGTGGAACTGAACCCAGCCAGAGTTAGCACCTTCAGGGGAGGAAAGAGAGGGGAAGCAGTGAGTGTAGAACTGAACCCAGCCAGAGTCAGCACCTTCAGGGGAGAAGAGAGAGGGGAAGCAGTGAGTGTAAAACTGAATCAAGCCAGAGTCAGCACCTTCAGGAGAGGAGAGAGAGGGGAAGCAGTGAGTGTGGAACTGAATCAAGCCAGAGTCAGCACCTTCAGGAGAGGAGAGGGAGGGGAAGCAGTGAGTGTGGAACTGAACCCAGCCAGAGTCAGCACCTTCAGGGGAGGAGTGGGAGGGGAACCAGTGAGTGTGGAACTGAACCCAGCCAGAGTTAGCACCTTCAGGGGAGGAAAGAGAGGGGGAGCAGTGAGTGTAGAACTGAACCCAGCCAGATTCAGCACCTTCAGGGGAGGAAAGAGAGGGGAAGCAGTGAGTGTAGAATTGAACCCAGCCAGAGTCAGCACCTTCAGGGGAGGAGGGAGAGGGGAACCAGTGAGTGTAGAACTGAACCCAGCCAGAGTCAGCACCTTCAGGGGAGGAGAGAGAGGGGAAGCAGTGAGTGTAGAACTGAATCAAGCCAGAGTCAGCACCTTCAGGAGAGGAGAGAGAGGGGAAGCAGTGAGTGTGGAACTGAACCCAGCCAGAGTCAGCACCTTCAGGGGAGGAGTGGGAGGGGAACCAGTGAGTGTGGAACTGAACCCAGCCAGAGTTAGCACCTTCAGGGGAGGAAAGAGAGGGGAAGCAGTGAGTGTAGAACTGAACCCAGCCAGAGTCAGCACCTTCAGGGGAGGAGAGAGAGGGGAAGCAGTGAGTGTAGAACTGAATCAAGCCAGAGTCAGCACCTTCAGGAGAGGAGAGAGAGGGGAAGCAGTGAGTGTGGAACTGAACCCAGCCAGAGTCAGCACCTTCAGGGGAGGAGTGGGAGGGGAACCAGTGAGTGTGGAACTGAACCCAGCCAGAGTTAGCACCTTCAGGGGAGGAGTGGGAGGGGAAGCAGTGAGTGTGGAACTGAACCCAGCCAGAGTTAGCACCTTCAGGGGAGGAGAGAGAGGGGAAGCAGTGAGTGTAGAACTGAATCAAGCCAGAGTCAGCACCTTCAGGAGAGGAGAGAGAGGGGAAGCAGTGAGTGTGGACCTGAACCCAGCCAGAGTCAGCACTCTCAGGGGAGGAGTGGGAGGGGAACCAGTGAGTGTGGAACTGAACCCAGCCAGAGTTAGCACCTTCAGGGGAGGAAAGAGAGGGGAAGCAGTGAGTGTAGAACTGAACCCAGCCAGAGTCAGCACCTTCAGGGGAGAAGAGAGAGGGGAAGCAGTGAGTGTAAAACTGAATCAAGCCAGAGTCAGCACCTTCAGGAGAGGAGAGAGAGGGGAAGCAGTGAGTGTGGAACTGAACCCAGCCAGAGTCAGCACCTTCAGGGGAGAAGAGGGAGGGGAAGCAGTGAGTGTAGAACTGAATCAAGCCAGAGTCAGCACCTTCAGGAGAGGAGAGAGAGGGGAAGCAGTGAGTGTGGAACTGAACCCAGCCAGAGTCAGCACCTTCAGGGGAGGAGTGGGAGGGGAACCAGTGAGTGTGGAACTGAACCCAGCCAGAGTTAGCACCTTCAGGGGAGGAGTGGGAGGGGAAGCAGTGAGTGTGGAACTGAACCCAGCCAGAGTTAGCACCTTCAGGGGAGGAGAGAGAGGGGAAGCAGTGAGTGTAGAACTGAATCAAGCCAGAGTCAGCACCTTCAGGAGAGGAGAGAGAGGGGAAGCAGTGAGTGTGGAACTGAACCCAGCCAGAGTCAGCACCTTCAGGGGAGGAGTGGGAGGGGAACCAGTGAGTGTGGAACTGAACCCAGCCAGAGTTAGCACCTTCAGGGGAGGAAAGAGAGGGGAAGCAGTGAGTGTAGAACTGATCCCAGCCAGAGTCAGCACCTTCAGGGGAGGAAAGAGAGGGGAAGCAGTGAGTGTAGAACTGAACCCAGCCAGAGTCAGCACCTTCAGGGGAGGAGAGAGAGGGGAACCACTGAGTGTAGAACTGAACCCAGCCAGAGTCGGCACCTTCAGGGGAGGAGTGGGAGGGGAAGCAGTGAGTGTGGAACTGAACCCAGCCAGAGTTAGCACCTTCAGGGGAGGAGAGAGAGGGGAACCAGTGAGTGTAGAACTGAACCCAGCCAGAGTCAGCACCTTC
The DNA here is from genome assembly GCF_036365525.1 of Heterodontus francisci. Lineage (NCBI taxonomy): Eukaryota > Metazoa > Chordata > Chondrichthyes > Heterodontiformes > Heterodontidae > Heterodontus > Heterodontus francisci. The sequence goes on along the minus strand of NW_027141752.1, from coordinate 721,779 downwards.
AGGGGAGGAGTGGGAGGGGAAGCAGTGAGTGTGGAACTGAACCCAGCCAGAGTTAGCACCTTCAGGGGAGGAAAGAGAGGGGAAGCAGTGAGTGTGGAACTGAACCCAGCCAGAGTCAGCACCTTCAGGGGAGGAAAGAGAGGGGAAGCAGTGAGTGTAGAACTGAACCCAGCCAGAGTCAGCACCTTCAGGGGTGGAAAGAGAGGGGAAGCAATTAGTGTGGAACTTAACCCAGCCAGAGTGAGCACCTTCAGGGGAGGAGAGAGAGGGGAAGCAGTGAGTGTAGAACTGAATCTATCCAGAGTCAGCACCTTCAGGAGAGGAGAGGGAGGGGAAGCAGTGAGTGTGGAACTGAACCCAGCCAGAGTCAGCACCTTCAGGGGAGGAGTGGGAGGGTAACCAGTGAGTGTGGAACTGAACCCAGCCAGAGTTAGCACCTTCAGGGGAGGAAAGAGAGGGGAAGCAGTGAGTGTAGAACTGAACCCAGCCAGAGTCAGCACCTTCAGGGGAGGAAAGAGAGGGGAAGCAGTGAGTGTAGAATTGAACCCAGCCAGAGTCAGCACCTTCAGGAGAGGAGAGAGAGGGGAAGCAGTGAGTGTGGAACTGAACCCAGCCAGAGTCAGCACCTTCAGGGGAGGAGTGGGAGGGGAACCAGTGAGTGTGGAACTGAACCCAGCCAGAGTTAGCACCTTCAGGGGAGGAAAGAGAGGGGAAGCAGTGAGTGTAGAACTGAACCCAGCCAGAGTCAGCACCTTCAGGTAGGAGAGAGAGGGGAAGCAGTGAGGGTAGAACTGAATCAAGCCAGAGTCAGCACCTTCAGGAGAGGAGAGAGAGGGGAAGCAGTGAGTGTGGAACTGAACACAGCCAGAGTCAGCACCTTCTGGGGAGGATTGGGAGGGGAACCAGTGAGTGTGGAACTGAACCCAGCCAGAGTTAGCACCTTCAGGGGAGGAGTGGGAGGGGAAGCAGTGAGTGTGGAACTGAACCCAGCCAGAGTTAGCACCTTCAGGGGAGGAGAGAGAGGGGAAGCAGTGAGTGTAGAACTGAATCAACCCAGAGTCAGCACCTTCAGGAGAGGAGAGAGAGGGGAAGCAGTGAGTGTGGACCTGAACCCAGCCAGAGTCAGCACTCTCAGGGGAGGAGTGGGAGGGGAACCAGTGAGTGTGGAACTGAACCCAGCCAGAGTTAGCACCTTCAGGGGAGGAAAGAGAGGGGAAGCAGTGAGTGTAGAACTGAACCCAGCCAGAGTCAGCACCTTCAGGGGAGAAGAGAGAGGGGAAGCAGTGAGTGTAAAACTGAATCAAGCCAGAGTCAGCACCTTCAGGAGAGGAGAGAGAGGGGAAGCAGTGAGTGTGGAACTGAACCCAGCCAGAGTCAGCACCTTCAGGGGAGAAGAGGGAGGGGAAGCAGTGAGTGTAGAACTGAATCAAGCCAGAGTCAGCACCTTCAGGAGAGGAGAGAGAGGGGAAGCAGTGAGTGTGGAACTGAACCCAGCCAGAGTCAGCAACTTCAGGGGAGGAGTGGGAGGGGAACCAGTGAGTGTGGAACTGAACCCAGCCAGAGTTAGCACCTTCAGGGGAGGAAAGAGAGGGGAAGCAGTGAGTGTAGAACTGAACCCAGCCAGAGTCAGCACCTTCATGGGAGGAGTGGGAGGGGAACCAGTGAGTGTGGAACTGAACCCAGCCAGAGTTAGCACCTACAGGGGAGGAGTGGGAGGGGAAGCAGTGAGTGTGGAACTGAACCCAGCCAGAGTTAGCACCTTCAGGGGAGGAGAGAGAGGGGAAGCAGTGAGTTTAGAACTGAATCAAGCCAGAGTCAGCACCTTCAGGAGAGGAGAGAGAGGGGAAGCAGTGAGTGTGGAACTGAACCCAGCCAGAGTCAGCACCTTCAGGGGAGGAGTGGGAGGGGAACCATGAGTGTGGAACTGAACCCAGCCAGAGTTAGCACCTTCAGGGGAGGAAAGAGAGGGGAAGCAGTGAGTGTAGAACTGAACCCAGCCAGAGTCAGCACCTTCAGGGGAGAAGAGAGGGGAAGCAGTGAGTGTAGAACTGAACCCAGCCAGAGTCAGCACCTTCAGGGGAGGAGTGGGAGGGGAAGCAGTGAGTGTGGAACTGAACCCAGCCAGAGTTAGCACCTTCAGGGGAGGAGAGAGAGGGGAACCAGTGAGTGTAGAACTGAACCCAGCCAGAGTCAGAACCTTCAGGGGAGGAGTGGGAGGGGAAGCAGTGAGTGTGGAACTGAACCCAGCCAGAGTTAGCACCTTCAGGGGAGGAAAGAGAGGGGAAGCAGTGAGTGTGGAACTGAACCCAGCCAGAGTCAGCACCTTCAGGGGAGGAAAGAGAGGGGAAGCAGTGAGTGTAGAACTGAACCCAGCCAGAGTCAGCACCTTCAGGGGAGGAAAGAGAGGGGAAGCAGTTAGTGTGGAACTTAACCCAGCCAGAGTGAGCACCTTCAGGGGAGGAGAGAGAGGGGAAGCAGTGAGTGTAGAACTGAATCTATCCAGAGTCAGCACCTTCAGGAGAGGAGAGAGAGGGGAAGCAGTGAGTGTGGAACTGAACCCAGCCAGAGTCAGCACCTTCAGGGGAGGAGAGGCAGGGGAAGCAGTGAGTGTAGAACTGAACCCAGCCAGAGTCAGCACCTTCAGGGGAGGAGAGAGAGGGGAACCACTGAGTGTAGAACTGAACCCAGCCAGAGTCGGCACCTTCAGGGGAGGAGTGGGAGGGGAAGCAGTGAGTGTGGAACTGAACCCAGCCAGAGTTAGCACCTTCAGGGGAGGAGAGAGAGGGGAACCAGTGAGTGTAGAACTGAACCCAGCCAGAGTCAGCACCTTCAGGGGAGGAGTGGGAGGGGAAGCAGTGAGTGTGGAACTGAACCCAGCCAGAGTTAGCACCTTCAGGGGAGGAAAGAGAGGGGAAGCAGTGAGTGTGGAACTGAACCCAGCCAGAGTCAGCACCTTCAGGGGAGGAAAGAGAGGGGAAGCAGTGAGTGTAGAACTGAACCCAGCCAGAGTCAGCACCTTCAGGGGAGGAAAGAGAGGGGAAGCAGTTAGTGTGGAACTTAACCCTGCCAGAGTGAGCACCTTCAGGGGAGGAGAGAGAGGGGAAGCAGTGAGTGTAGAACTGAATCTATCCAGAGTCAGCACCTTCAGGAGAGGAGAGAGAGGGGAAGCAGTGAGTGTGGAACTGAACCCAGCCAGAGTCAGCACCTTCAGGGGAGGAGAGGCAGGGGAAGCAGTGAGTGTAGAACTGAATCAAGCCAGAGTCAGCACCTTCAGGAGAGGAGAGAGAGGGGAAGCAGTGAGTGTGGAACTGAACCCAGCCAGAGTCAGCACCTTCATGGGAGGAGTGGGAGGGGAACCAGTGAGTGTGGAACTGCACCCAGCCAGAGTTAGCACCTTCAGGGGTGGAGTGGGAGTGGAAGCAGTGAGTGTGGAACTGAACCCAGCCAGAGTTAGCACCTTCAGGGGAGGAGAGAGAGGGGAAGCAGTGAGTGTAGAACTGAATCAAGCCAGAGTCAGCACCTTCAGGAGAGGAGAGAGAGGGGAAGCAGTGAGTGTGGAACTGAACCCAGCCAGAGTCAGCACCTTCAGGGGAGGAGTGGGAGGGGAACCAGTGAGTGTGGAACTGAACCCAGCCAGAGTTAGCACCTTCAGGGGAGGAAAGAGAGGGGAAGCAGTGAATGTAGAACTGAACCCAGCCAGAGTCAGCACCTTCAGGGGAGGAAAGAGAGGGGAAGCAGTGAGTGTAGAACTGAGCCAGCCAGAGTCAGCACCTTCAGGGGAGGAGAGAGAGGGGAACCAGTGAGTGTAGAACTGAACCCAGCCAGAGTCAGCACCTTCAGGGGAGGAGTGGGAGGGTAAGCAGTGAGTGTGGAGCTGAAACCAGCCAGAGTTAGCACCTTCAGGGGAGGAAAGAGAGGGGAAGCAGTGAGTGTAGAACTGAACCCAGCCAGAGTCAGCACCTTCAGGGGAGGAAAGAGAGGGGATCCAGTGAGTGTAGAACTGAACCCAGCCAGAGTCAGCACCTTCAGGGGAGGAAAGAGAGGGGAAGCAGTGAGTGTAGAACTGAACCCAGCCAGAGTCAGCACCTTCAGGGGAGGAAATAGAGGGGAACCAGTGAGTGTAGAACTGAACCCAGCCAGAGTCAGCACCTTCAGGGGAGGAGTTGGAGGGGAAGCAGTGAGTGTGGAACTGAACCCAGCCAGAGTTAGCACCTTCAGGGGAGGAAAGAGAGGGGAAGCAGTGAGTGTGGAACTGAACCCAGCCAGAGTCAGCACCTTCAGGGGAGGAGAGAGAGGGGAAGCAGTGAGTGTAGAACCGAATCAAGCCGGAGTCAGCACCTTCAGGAGAGGAGAGGGAGGGGAAGCAGTGAGTGTGGAACTGTACTCAGCCAGAGTCAGCACCTTCAGGGAAGGAGTGGGAGGGGAACCAGTGAGTGTGGAACTGAACCCAGCCAGAGTTAGCACCTTCAGGGGAGGAAAGAGAGGGGAACCAGTGAGTGTAGAACTGAACCCAGCCAGAGTCAGCACCTTCAGGGGAGGAAAGAGAGGGGAAGCAGTGAGTGTAGAACTGAACCCAGCCAGAGTCAGCACCTTCAGGGGAGGAGAGAGAGGGGAACCAGTGAGTGTAGAACTGAACCCAGCCAGAGTCAGCACCTTCAGGGGAGGAGTGGGAGGGGAAGCAGTGAGTGTGGAACTGAACCCAGCCAGAGTTAGCACCTTCAAGGGAGGAGAGAGAGGGGAACCAGTGAGTGTAGAACTGAACCCAGCCAGAGTCAGCACCTTCAGGGGAGGAAAGAGAGGGAAAGCAGTGAGTGTAGAACTGAACCCAGCCAGAGTCAGCACCTTCAGGGGAGGAAAGAGATGGGAACCAGTGAGTGTAGAACTGGACCCAGCCAGAGTCAGCACCTTCAGGGGAGGAGTGGGAGGGGAAGCAGTGAGTGTGGAACTGAACCCAGCCAGAGTTAGCACCTTCAGGGGAGGAAAGAGAGGGGAAGCAGTGAGTGTGGAACTGAACCCAGCCAGAGTCAGCACCTTCAGGGGAGGAGAGAGAGGGGAAGCAGTGAGTGTAGAACTTTTTCAAGCCAGAGTCAGCACCTTCAGGGGAGGAAAGAGAGGGGAAGCAGTGAGTGTAGAACTGAACCCAGCCAGAGTTAGCACCTTCAGGGGAGGAGAGAGAGGGGAAGCAGTGAGTGTGGAACTGAACCCAGCCAGAGTTAGCACCTTCAGGGGAGGAGAGAGAGGGGAAGCAGTGAGTGTAGAACTGAATCAAGCCAGAGTCAGCACCTTCAGGGGAGGGAGAAAAGTCAACCAAAAGGAAAACTGTGGGAGATGGTGTGATGAGTTTGGATTTCAGCACAGGGAGGAGGGGGAGTGTGTGGGATGGGGATTTTCAGCTTTTGGAGAACAAGACAGGAAAGAATGTTCCGTAGAAATTAGAACTGTCTGTTCTGAATATCTATCCTGCATTTACACTGTAACGTTTGTAAACTTCTTTTACAGGGTTTTAGAAGTAGAGGATTTGAGATAGAAAGATCAAACCAAGCATCACGCCGAGGATTGACGTCACTAGACTTATCAGAACCGGAATATCATCAGCCTTTGTATGTAGAAAGAAAAATATTCGTCTGTTCTGTCTGTTGGAAAAGATTTGAAACATCGGTTTCACTGGAAAGGCAATGAGACACATACCAGAGTGATATTGTTCCTGTACACTGACTATGGAAAGAACTTTAACCAATTACACAGCCTGAAAACACATCACACCATTCACAGTGGGGAGAAACTGTACACGTGTTTGTGTGTGTGGACAAGGCTTCAACTGATTGTCCAACCTGGAGAGAGACAAGGACACCCGCACCATGGAGAAACCATGGAAATGTGGGGACTGTGGGAAGGGATTCAGATCTCCATCCCAGCTGGAAATACATCGACGCAGTCACACTGGGGAGAAGCCTTTCACCTGCTCAGTGTGTGGGAAGGGATTCACTCACTCATCACCCCTGCGAAGTCACACTCTGGAACAACCTTTCACCTGTTCCGTGTGTCAGAAAGGATTTACAACTGCCTCCAATCTATTCTCACACCAGCGAGTTCACACTGGGGAGAAGCCATTCACTTGCTCCGTCTGTCAGAAAGGATTCAAAGCTTCATCAAACCTTTTGACACACCAGCGAGTTCACACTGGGGAGAGGCCATTTATCTGCTCCGTGTGTGGGAAGGGATTCACTCAGACATCCCAGCTCACTGAACATCAACTTGTTCACACTGAGGAGAGACCTTTTAAATGTTCTGACTGTGGGAAGAGTTTTAAAAGCTCAAGGTATCTGCTAAACCACCAACGCACTCACACTGGGGAGAGGCCATTCTCCTGCACTGTGTGTGGGAAAGCATTTCCTCGGTTATTCAATCTGCAGCAACACCAACAAGTTCACACTGATGAGAGACCTTTTAAATGTCCTCACTGTGAGAAGTGCTTTAAAAGCAGCAATGATCTACTGCAGCATCAATACACTCACTCTGGGAAGAGGCCATTCACCTGTTCCGTGTGTGAGAAGACATTTAATCGCCCATCCAACTTGCTGAACCACCAGAGAATTCACACTGGGGAGAGACCATTCACCTGCTCCGTGTGTGGGAAGGGATTCAGTCAGTCATCCAACCTCACTGAACATCAACTTGTTCACACTGATCAGAGACCTTTTCAATGTCCTGACTGTGAGAAGAGCTTTAAAAGCAGTAATGATCTGCTGAAACACCGACGCACTCACTCTGGGGAGAGGCCGTTCCCCTGCTCCGTGTGTGGGAAGAGATTCACTCAGTCATCCAATCTGCTGCAACATCAGCGAGTTCACATGTGACTGTAATGGCTAGATTCTGCTGTTGTTGCTGCTATTAGTCACATTCAGTGACAAAGTTGGGTCTTACATTATAACCAGTGTAGTCCAGAGCAAAAGCGTCTTCTTAATGTTGAGATAAACGGGAGAAGAAACCGGGTAGCGGTGGCTAGGATGGGGGAGGTGCTGCACCATCACTTTAATGGTGCATCCTCCCTTCCCCGGGGTCCTCGCTGCACGTCCGCCGGGCCCAGCGGCTTTGATTGGGGTCCTGAGAGCCTCTGAGACTCGGTGCAGCGGAGGCCGCGCTCACCCCCGCTCAGCTCTGTTGTGATATTTAAAGTTCTCTTCTCTTTGGCCTCCTCATCTCGAGAGACAATGGGTAAGCGCCTGGAGGTGGTCAGTGGTGTGTGGAGCAGCGCCTGGAGGTGGTCAGTGGTGTGTGGAGCAGCGCCTGGAGGTGGTCAGTGGTGTGTGGAGCAGCGCCTGGAGGTGGTCAGTGGTGTGTGGAGCAGTGCCTGGAGTGGCAGGCTGTTCCACAGGTGCTGCAGAAAAATGTGTTTGTCGGGGCTGTTACACAGTTGGCTCTCCCCTTGCGCTTTTGTCTTTTTTCCTGCCAACTGCTAAGTCTCTTAGACTCGCCACACTTTAGCCCCGCCTTGATGAATGCCCGCCAGCTCTGGCGAACGCTGGCAACTGACTCCCACGACTTGCGATCAATGTCACAGGACTTCATGTCGCATTTGCAGACGTCTTTGAAGTGGAGACATGGATGTCCGGTGGGTCTGGTACCAGTGGCGAGCTCGCTGTACAATGTGTCTTTGGGGATCCTGCCATCTTCCATGCGGCTCACATGGCCATGTGAGCCGCATGGAAGATATTTAAAGTAACTTTGATTAATTTACTACTCTTCCCCCACCATGCTCTGATTGAGAGACTTCAGTCTCCTGCTGAGCCTGTGACTGGCCACTGGTTATATTGGTTTTTCTGCTTCAGCCTATTCCTGCCAACTCCATGAGGTGTCCCGTGGAGCCCTTCTCACAGGAGCCCTCGGAGCAGGCTTTCAGCTGCTCTTTCAGGAACACCCTGACACAGATCCACACGGCCTGCGTCCGGGCTCGCCAGCTGGACCTGCTGGCCATGTGTACGTATTAGTCCCCGTCTGTGTAGTGGAGACTGGTCTCCAGTCACCTCGGCCATCCCTGCCATTGGACAAAGACAGTGCTTCGCTCGGACTGTGTGGTAGTCGGTGTGCAATGGCCACCCCAAGTTAAAAGAACCCACGCAAAGGCATCTACCACCCCCTCAAAATGGACTTGGGGATCTGGAATATCAGAATTGGATTATTTAGTCACCTAAGCATCCTGGAGGGGAAGATAGTCATCCTCGTTCCCGAGGAACTGCCTAAGACTATTCACATCCAGGACTGAAATATGTTTAATTGTCAGAGTTTAATTGTCCTCTTGTCAATAACTCCTACAAATGGGCTTGAGTTTCATATTTTGAGATCTGTTAAATCAATTAATGTTGTTTTAAACACACACTGTGTCAGGTCCTTAATTTCTCCAAGATAAGTGTTGACTAATTCATATCCTGTTACCGACTGTTCCCATTTTTGGGCCTTTTCTTCTTTCTAACTCTAGATTATTTCAGTTCTGATACTGTCAGTTATTCTCAGGAACAACACACGGCTCCCCATACCTTCCAGAATGCCTCTCCTAGCTTTGGTATTCAGGGAAGGCATCACAAACTCTTCCAGCGTTCCAGACGACTACATCTGCAGGAAGTGTACCCAGTTGCAGCTCCTCACAGACCGCATGGATCGGTTGGAGCAGCAACTGGAGGCACTTAAGAGCATGCAGGTGGCAGAAAGTGTCAAAGACAGGAGCTTTCGAGAAGTGGTTACACCCAAGGTGCAGGCAGATAGATGGGTGACTGCTAGAATGGGCAGGAAGTCAGTGCAGGAATTCCCTGAAACAATACGTAGATAGTCCAACTTGGGATAGGGCCGTACTGGAGCTGGTATTGGCGAATAAGCCCGGCCAGGTGGACATCAAGAGGTTCTTCATTCACAAAGGTGTTCAGAGGGTGAGAGAGAGACAGAAGGAAATGTCCCGACTCCAGAAAAGTATGCAAAATCTGCTCCAGTTGCAGTCAATGGGGGTCAAGGTCAAGGAGGACTTCCAAGAGGTGAAGAGCCAGCAGGCCATGCTCTTTGCCAGGGAGGCCTCCAAGATCATCTTCCGGTCCAGAGTCCGCTCCATCGAGCAGGATGAGACGTGCTCGCGTTACTTCTTCCAAAAGGTACACAGAGAGCTCTGTTATCAGCAGCCTGAAGGAAGAGGATGGCTCGGTAACATCTTCGCAGTCCGACATACTGAGGATCAGCAAATCCTTTTATGCTGGGCTGTATGACGCAAAGCCCACAGACAGCAGAGCCTCCCAGTCCTTCCTGTCATCTATCACAGAGGTCTTAGATGACAGCAGGAGGGAGAGACTGGACAAGCCGCTAACTCTGGACGAGCTGACAAAGGCCGTCGAGTCCTTCGAGACGAGTAAAACTCCCGGAAGCGACGGCTTACCGGTCGAGTTGTACTCGGCCCTGTGGTACTGGGTCGGCCCGGACCTGCTGGAACTATACGAGAGTATGCTCCTGGCCGGCAGCATGTCAGAATCCATGAGGAAAGGCATCATCACCCTCATTTACAAGCGAAAGGGGGAGAGGGCAGAAATCAGAAATTGTCGGCCCATCTCACTGCTGAATGCTGACGACAAAATTCTGTCCAAAGTCATAGCCAGTCGAGTCAAATCTGCTCTGGAGTTGGTGATTCACCCTGATCAGACCTGTACTGTACCCGGCAGGAAGATCTCTGACAGTCTCGCGCTACTCAGGGATACAATCGCCTATATACGGGACAGGAGGGTGGACACCTGCCTCATCAGCCTGGACCAGGATAAGGCTTTTGACAGGATATCGCACACCTACATGATGGACGTGCTTTCCAAAATGGGGTTTGGGGAGGGAATCTGCAATTGGATCAAACTGCTCTACACAAACATCAGTAGCGCAGACTCAATCAGTGGGTGGGAATCGGAAAGTTTCCCGATCCAATCTGGAGTCAGACAGGGCTGTCCTCTCTCCCTGGTCTTATTTGTTTGCTGTATTGAACCATTTGCTGAGTCTATTCGGAAGGATGCGAGCACAAGAGGGGTGACAATCCCAGGCAGCGGAGGCACTCAGGTGAAAACCTCCCTGTACGTGGATGACGTCGCCGTCTTCTGCTCGGATCCGCTGTCCGTGCGCAGACTGATGAGCATCTGCGACCAGTTCGAACTGGCCTCGGGAGCCAAAGTTAACCACGGCAAGAGCGAGGCCATGTTCTTTGGGAACTTGGCTGACCAATCCTTTGTCCCCATCACCGTTAGGTCAGACTACCTGAAGGTGCTGGGGATATGGTTCGGAAGGGCCGGGGCGTGCACCAAAACCTGGGAGGAGCGAGTAGCCAAGGTACGACAAATGTTGGGCATGTGGGGGCAGCGATCTCTCTCCTTTGTAGGTAAGAACCTGGTCATCAGGTGCAAGGCACTCACGTTGTTGCTGTACGTGGTGCAGGCCTGGCCCATACCCCACTCCTGCGCTCTGGTGGTCAGCCGAGCCATTTTCCGCTTCATCTGGGATCTAAAATGGACCGGGTCCGGAGGGACACGATGTTCAAATCTCTGGACAAGGGCGGGAAAAATGTACCCAACGTCGCCCTCATCCTGATGACCACCTTCGTGTGCGGCTGCATCAAGCTGTGTGTGGATCCCCAGTACGCAAACTCCAAGTGTCACTACGTGCTGAGGTTCTATCTGTCCCTGGTGTTGCGAAGGGTGGGCCTGGTCACATTGCCGCGGAACGCTCCATGCAGTTGGACCGTGCCGTATCACCTATCCTTCATGGAGCAGTTTCTGCGGGAAAACACCTTTGACCACCGGTCCATCAGGCAGTGGTCTGCACGGAATGTCCTCAAGGCCCTACGAGAAAAGGAGACGGGGGAGCCTGTCGGATGGTTCCCCGAGCAGACTGTCAAAGTCATTTGGCGGATTGCCTCATCACCAGAACTTTCAAGCAAGCACCAAGATGTAGCTTGGCTGGTATTGAGAAGGGCCCTCCCTGTCAGATCCTTCCAGCACGCCCGAAGTCTCGCCCCCTCCGCGCAATGCCCCCGTGTTGGCTGTGGTGGGGAAGAGATGGTTGCCCACCTCCTCCTGGAATGTGTCTTTGGAAAGCAGGTGTGGAAAGAGATGCAGTGCAAGGTTCATCCCAAGCAGCTCTGTCACACAGGAGTCTGTGCTCTCCGGGCTGTTCCCAGGGACGCACACCGAGACAAACATCAACTGCTGCTGGAGGACTATCAATTCGGTGAAAGACGCCCTTTGGTCTGCCCGAAACCTGCTGGTCTTCCAGCGCAAAGAGTTGTCCACCACCGAATGTTGCAGACTGGCACATTCCAAGGTCCAGGACTACGTGCTGAGGGACGCACTAAAGCTTGGGGCAGCCGCAGCAAAGGCTCAGTGGGGAAAGACCATAGTGTAAGGTCCCCCCACCAAGCTGAACTGACGGGCTGGATCCATGGGAAACCCCTCGAACTGTATCGGGAAAATTGTGTGTGCTGTAAATGTAAAAATGTATATGGCATGACAATGAAATGGAAGGGTTGTGAGGCAACTCATGATTGTATGGATGGAAACTGATCACCTTTGCACTGTTTGTATTTTTTGACTTGATACTGTTTTAAACTTTTTGGGAATGTAATTTTTACAGATTTTTATGAATAAAGTATATTTTGGAAATAAAAAAATAAGCCCGGCCAGGTGGTCGAAGCTTCAATATGGGAGCATTTCGGGAACAGTGACCCTAATTCCATAAGTTTTAAGGTACTTGTGAATAAGGATAAGAGTCGTCCTCGGGTGAAGGTGCTAAATTGGGGGAAGGCTAATTATAACAATATTAGGCAAAAACTGAAGAATTTAGATTGGGGGCGGCTGTTTGAGGGTAAATCAACATCTGACATGTGGGAGCCTTTCAAACGTCAGTTGATTAGAATCCAGGACCAGCATGTTCCTGTGAGGAAGAAGGATAAGTTTGGCAAGTTTCGGGAACCTTGGATAACGCGGGATATTGTGAGCCTCGTCAAAAAGGAAGCATTCGTAAGGCCTGGAAGGCTAGGAACAGACGAATCCCTTGAGGAATATAAAGACAGTAGCAAGGAGCCAGGAGGGCTAAAAGGGATTATGAGAAGTCATTGGCAAACAGGATTAAGGAAAATCCCAAGGCTTTTTATACGTATATAAACAGCAAGAGGGTAACCAGGGAAAGGGTTGGCCTACTCAAGGACAGAGAAGGGAATCTATGTGTGGAGCCAGAGGAAATGGGCGAGGTACTAAATGAGTACTTTGCATCAGTATTCACCAAGGAGAAGGACTTGGTGGATGATGAGCCGAGGGAAGGGTGTGTAGATAGTCTCCGTCATCTCATTATCAAAAAAGAGGAGGTGTTTGGTGTCTTGCAAAGCTTTATGGTAGATAAGTCCCCAGGGCCTGATGGGATCTGCCCCAGAATACTGAGGGAGGCAAGGGAAGAAATTGCTGGGGCCTTGACAGAAATCTTTGCATCCTCATTGGCTACAGGTGAGGTCCCAGAGGACTGGAGAATAGCCTATGTTGTTCCTTTGTTTAAGAAGGGTAGCAAGGATAATCCAGGAAATTATAGGCATGTGAGCCTTACGTCAGTGGTAGGGAAATTATTAGAGAGGATTCTTCGGGACAGGATTTACTCCCATTTGGAAACAAATGGACTTATTAGCGAGAGGCAGCATAGTTTTGTGAAGGGCAGGTCGTGTCTCACTAATTTGATTGAGTTTTTTGAGGAAGTGACAAAGATGATTGATGAAGGAAGGGCAGTGGAAGTTATCTATATGGACTTCAGTAAAGCCTTTGACAAGGTCCCTCATGGCAAACTGATACAAAAGGTGAAGTCACATGGGATCAGAGGGGAGCTGGCAAGATGGATACAGAACTGGCTCGGTCATAGAAGACAGAGGGCAGCAGTGGAAGGGTGCTTTTCTGAATGGAGGGATGTGACTAGTGGTGTTCCGCAGGGATCAGTGCTGGGATCTTTGCAGTTTGTAGTATATATAAATAATTTGGAGGAAAATGTAGCTGGTCTGATCAGTAAGTTTGCAAACGACACAAAGGTTGGTGGAGTTGCGGATAGTGATGAGGATTGTCAGAGGATACAGCAGGATATAGATCGGTTGGAGACTTGGGTGGAGAAATGGCAGATGGAGTTTAATCCGGACAAATGTGAGGTAATGCATTTTGGAAGGTCTAATGCAGGTGGGAGGTATACAGTAAATGGCAGAACCCTTAGGAGTATTGACAGGCAGAGAGATCTGGGTGTACAGGTCCACAGGTCACTGAAAGTGGCAACGCAGGTGGATAAGGTAGTCAAGAAGGCATTCGGCATGCTTGCCTTAATCGGTTGGGGCATAGAGTATAAAAATTGACAAGTCATGCTGCAGGTGTACAGAACCTTAGTTCGGCCACACTTAGAATATTGCGTGCAATTCTGGTCGCCACACTACCAAAAGGACGTGGAGGCTTTGGAGAGGGTACAGGAGAGGTTTACCAGGATGTTGCCTGGTCTGGAGGGTATTAGCTATGAGGGGAGGTTGGATAAACTCGGATTGTTTTCACTGGAACGACGGAGGTGGAGGGGCGACATGATAAAGGTTTACAAAGTTATGAGCGGCATGGACAGAGTGGATAGTCAGAAGCTTTTTCCCAGAGTGGAAGAGTCAGTTACTTGGGGACACAGGTTTAAGGTGAGAGGGTCAAAGTTTAGAGAGGATGTGCGAGGCAAGTTCTTTACTCAGAGGGTGGTGAGTGCCTGGAGCTTGTTGCCGGGGGAGGTGGTGGAAGCAGGTATCATAGAGTCGTTTAAGAGGCATCTTGACAAATACATGAATAGGATGGGAATAGAGGGATACGGACCCCGGAAGTGCAGAAGGTTTTAGTTTAGGCAGGTATCAAGATCGGTGCAGGCTTGGAGGGCCGAATGGCCTGTTCCTGTGCTGTACTGTTCTTTGTTCTTTGTTCTAACAGACCCGGGATCACTAAACACAAAACCCAGTCTGTTAATCACTTTTAGCGACTGGACTTTGTGTGTGTCCCACAACATCTCTCACACCTTCGATGTGTGAATAGAGCAAACCTGGTTCAAATTGAAATTATCCCAGTAAATGTACTTTACAGGAGCCTTTTGGTTAATGAAATTCAGTCGCTGAGACGCTTAAGGTGCCATCGTTATAAACCTGTCGTTAATTAGTTCAAATCATTTCATTCACATTAAAAATTAAATTGGGATTTATGCTGTGGAAACGTTTACATATCTGGATCAATCAGCTTTTCTGCCACATGCAATTCAGCCTTTTCCTGACACTCGTAATCAGGAGATGGTGCTATCACAGAAAGGGAAGATCAATGGGGCTTTAAGTCAGCACCTGATTCACACCAGGATGAGTCTGATTTCCTTCCACTCTGATTAATGTTGTTCTTATCTACCATCATCTTCATGTACCCTGATTGTAAATGACTGGAATCATTGGTCCAATTGTCTTCTGTATGAGGTCACAGCCCTGGGCTCATGTGTGTTGTGTTGACCTTGGAGTGGCAGCTCAAAGGTATCTGAACAGGAGAATCAATGTCAGCGTAAGACAAAATGAGAGCAAGTGAGATAGAGACAGAGAGAGGGTGGGAGATAAACAGAGAGTGAAAGGTAGAGTGTGAGAGACAGACAGAGGGTAAGAGAGAGCGAGACAGAGGGGGAGATTCAGAGAGGGGGAGACACATACAGGGTGGGAGATAGAAACAAACGGTGAGAGTGAAAGATAGAGACAGAGAGAGGGAGCAAGAGACTGACCACGAGAGACAGAGTGAATTTCAAAACTTGAGATTGATATATTTTTGTTCAGTTAGGTTATGAAAGGATGTGGAACCAACCTGGGTAAATGTAGTTGAAATACAGATCAGTCATGATGTTATTGAATGGTGGACCAGGCTGGAGGGACTGAATGGCCTCATTACGCTCATGTGTTCCTCTATTTTACAGATTCACTGAGACTGATGCCCTGAGGCTCTCCTTGCAATATCAGGACCTTCTCTTCGTGACAGTTATGGAGCAAGGATAATCAGGGTGGTCTAGACAGGACAACAACCTCCCCATCATAGACACCAGGTATCAAGTGATACATCTGGAGAGATGGCACTCTCCTCGGGACAGGATCAAAATGGTCCTCAAGTTAGTGTGAGATAGAGAAAAAATAATCAGAAAGATTACAGATAACTCACCAGAAGATTTTTTAATTTAAACTTTTGACATTTCACATGATGCGGATGATTTAGATCCCGAAGGACAGGTTGATCTATTTGGACATGCTGGTGTTTGAGGAAGAGTAGCAGGAACAGTGAATGTAAAGGAACGTGGGTGGATTGAAACAATGACTGAGGATCCGGACACTGGGAACAGACCATGGATTTCTAGGTACAGCTTCATGAATAAAATTGCTCATCGTTCACTAACTACCAATAATTCACTAACTCAGAAATGTCCCTTCAATAAATGTGCTGGTTAAAGTCACACATTAATTAATCAATTCACAGATTTCATCATCTCAAGTCAATGTTTAGAAATAGATGCATTAGAACTTGAAACACAGATTGTGGCAGTCGACCAAATGTCTGGATCCCCGTCAGTAGACAGAATGTCTGGAGCTCCATCCATAGACAGAATGTCTGGATCCCCCTCCCCAGACAGAATGTCTGGTCCTCTGTCCGTGGACAGAATGTCTGGATCTCCATCAGTAGACAGAATGTACGGATCCCCGTAGGTGGACCAAATGTCTGGACCTCCATCCACAGGCAGAATTTTTGGACCTCCATCTAAGACAGAATGTCTTAGCCTCCGTCCGTAGACAGAATCCTTACACTTCCGTCCACAGACAGAATGTCTGCTGGGCCTCTCTCTGATCTCTCAAAGCAGTTGTCCTGACACAAAGTGGGAGATGGTGAAAAGTTCTCCCACTCCCTGCACCAGGGAAGTGTCTGGTCCAAGTACATTGAGACACATTTCAAACTATTATCGTCAGATCCAGGTTAGCATCAATTTACTTCACATTCTATCATTGTACAGACCCATTCTCATTAAACAAAAGCCGACATCAGATCATGAACAGAGATTTATTCTCTGAAGGCAGCGTGAGTCTGGATCTGGGACAGGAAGTCACTGATGCTGAAGAATAATCCTGTAAATCAGTGGTTTTCAAACTGGGGTCTGTGAACCCCTGCCACTCCGTACAGATTTACCAGGGGGTGTGTGGAGTAATGGGAATGGGATCCATTTCCAGCAAGACTTTGGGAAGTGATCACTGGGCCAGCACTGGGGCTGAGGCAGTTCTGGAAACAGACATGTAACCGGATTAGCAATGCCTTGGACTGACTGAGAATCTCGAGAGAGAAGACGGGAGACCCCAGACACACCAGGAATGGATTCACAGGACTGGGGCTGGGGGAGGTGAGGAAGGAGCCGCCACATCAGCCTTGTTCAGAGGCCTGGAATGATGATTACTCTCAGCTTCATTCACTGTGTACGGCAGCTGGATCCGGAATAAAGCCGCAGTCCCAGTTCCTGGCGGTGTCCTGATGGCAGGAATGCTGAACACCAGGCAGTGAGTCAGAGATATTCCAGTGCACACAGGCTGGGAAACAGCAGAGGGGGAGAAAAATACCCTGAAACACTCAGCAACTGTGCAGTGAGTAGGCAGGTGGTGGAGGGTTACACCTGAAACTTACAACAGGAGCCACAAAGCCTAATCCCACTCCAGGAAGAGCAGGCAGGTGTCATGTGGTGAAGTATTTAACAGGCAGGTTGCTGAACCTGTCAAGTTATCTTTCAGCTGAAGGGAGGATAAAAGTTTTCACATCATCAATCACATCAATGTACACTATACTGGACAGTCCTGGTAAACTTTCCTGTAACTCCCTTTAACAGATCACTGATGAATTTTACATTCAGAAATGTAAATGTGAAAGGAGGTTATAGTATAATTTAGATGGGGAGGGGTCCGTGATTACTAATCCATTTAAAAAGGGGTCCTTCAACCAAAACACTTTGAGAACCACTGCTGTCGATTTGATGTAACTCTATGTACTCAATGTAATGCGGGGTCAGTGGTGGAGTTCCACAGCAGGAGTGATCTCAGAGTAACTGTCGGGATTGTGCCTCCCGTGGATGTTGCAGATTGTGTATTTTTAGTTATCCTGGTGTCGAACACTCACAAATCAATAAAACAGGGAATTCCTGGAAACACGCTTCTTTATCCGAGGATCAAATATTTGTTGTATAATTGTACCAGCAGTTAACAGGCTTCTGTCAGCTCCTCTGTCTGCTATTTTAATGGCTTTAACCTGTTTCTTTGAAATGAATTTATTTAAAATGAGTTAATACCTGTCTTAAAATAGAACAGAGGCATTTAAAGGGAATGTGGATAAGCAGGATTGAGAAAGGAATAGAAGGATATGTTAATGGGATTAGAACAAGACGGATGGGAAGAGGCTGTGTGAGGCATTAACACTGACACAGACCAGTTGTGGTTGAATGGCCTGTTTCTGTGCTGTGAATCTATGTAAATCGATGTAAAAAGATTGGACTTGCAGGAAGAAGGCAGCCATATTTCCTGCCTGCCTTCAGGCCAATCAGTTTAACAGCATGTATTGGTTACTGTAGTGATATTGTGCTTACTGCCTTCTATATGTGGGTTCATCCATTACGGAAGGTACAGCAGGTATGCAGCCATAAGGCCCAACTTCAAATCCACAGACCAACAAGCTTACAGAATCACAGGTGCAATTTAGTCCAATCCTGCATATTGGAAACTACCTTTTACATCCATCTATAAACAGGTGCTGCATGTTCATCACAAACTGATTTATTTTTATGCTTTACAACAGGACACACCCTGGTGTCAGGTTTCTATGGATACCAGGATCTAGAAAATTCATTCAGGCAGAACAGTTTGTTCTGGTACTGCCTTACACGGATGTTACATTTTCTAATAGCGTTGTTCTCTCCAACAAAACCCCACAACACTGCAAGTGAAGTGAAAAATTACAGCACTTTACAGTTGGGCCTTCTAATTTGACAGATGATCATTTCACACAAACATGTTGAACCCTCCACAAGTTACCCTGATATGGAAATAGGGAAAAGAAATGAGACCATTTTTTGTTGAAAAACTGTTTAAAGCAATGAAGTGATTTCAGAGAGCAGTAGCTTCAATTCGGTGAAAGACGCCCTTTGGTCTGCCCGAAACTTGCTGGTCTTCCAGCGAAAAGAGTTGTCCACCACCGAATGTTGCAGACTGGCACATTCCAAGTTCCAGGACGACGTGCTGAGGGATGCACTAAAGCTTGGGGCAGCCGCAGCAAAGGCTCAATGGGGAAAGACCTCAGTGTAAGGTCCCCCCACCAAGCTGAACTGAGGGGCTGGATCCATGGAAAACCCCTCGAACTGTATTGGGAAAATTTTGTGTGCTGTAAATGTAAAAATGTATATGGCATGACAATGAAATGGAAAGGTTGTGAGGCAACTCATAATTGTATAGAAGGAAACTGATCACCTTTGCACTGTTTGTATTTTTTGACTTTTTGCTGGTTTAAACTGTTTGGGAATGTAATTTTTTGAGATTTTTATCAATAAAGTATATTTTGGAAAAGAAAAGTAGCTTCTTGAAAGCAAGGTTGGTTACCAGAGACAAGTGGATCATTTGGTAATTAACTCAAAAGGTTTTACCTGCTTCACTTCTTACATCCTTTACCTAAACCAGCACTGACTGGAGTTCCAATTTGTCAGTTTCCAAAATCCCAATGCTCTCTCCGTGATGCTGCAAATCATATTAAATTATTCAGACTTCTCATGAATTAATTCAATAACCAACACAAGAATCATCGGTTTAAAATTCATTTCAGAGTCTTAGAGTCATTTATTTATGACACTGACGGAGGCCATTCGGTCCATTGAGTCCATACCAGCTCTCTATGGAGCAATGCAGTCAGTCCCACTCCCCGGCTCGATCCCTGTAACCTTGCAAGTCTATTTCTGTCAGGTGGCCATCCAACTTCCTCGTGAAGTCATTGATCATCTTCGCTTTCACCACGCTTGTGGGCAGCGAGTTCCAGGTCATTACTTCCCACTGTGTAAAAAAGTGCTTCCTCATAGTTCCCCTGCCTCTTCTGCCCAAAACTTTCAATCTGTGTCCCCTAGCCCTTGTACCATTTGTTAATGGGAACAGGTTTTCCTTGTCTAACTTATCTACTGACTGTCATAACCTTGTACACTTCTATTAAATCTCCACCCAGCTTTTCCAAGTTCCAACTGTAACTAAAATCCTCCAGCCCTGGAACCATTGTGGTAAATCTCCTCTGCACACTCTCAAGGACCCTCACATACTTCCTAAAGTGCAGTGACCAGAACTGCATGCAGTAATCCATTTGGCCCCTAACCAGAGCTATATAAAGGTTTAGCATACCTTCTCTGCTTTTGTACTCACTGCCTTTATTTATAAGATCCCATATGCTTTACCAACCACTCTCTCAATATGTCCTGTCACCTTCAAAGATCTATGCACATGTACCCCCAGGTCCCTCTGACCCTGCACACTCTTTAGAACTGTGCCATTAGGTATACATTGCCTCTCCCTATTCCTTCTGTCAAAATGCATCAACTCATACATAACAGTATTAAATTCCATCTGTCACCTCTCTGCCCATTCTGCTGGCCTATCTATGTCCTGTTGCAAACAGTTCATATCATCCTCACTGTTTGCCTCACCTCCAAGTTTGGTGTAATCGGCAAATTTTGAGATTCTACTCTATATTCCAAGATCCACATATTTTATACATAGCAAGAAAAGCATTGATCCCAGCACATTCCCCAATCCAAAAAGCAACCATCTGCGACAACTCACTGTTTTCGGCCCTGAAGCCTATTTTCTTTCCATTTGGACACTGACCCTCCTATTCCATGAGCCTCAAGTTTGTTAACCAGCCTTTTATGTGGTGCCTTATCAAAGGCTTTCTTCAAATCCAATGGCGCAGTGGTTAGCACCGCAGCCTCACAGCTCCAGTGACCTGGGTTCAATTCTGGGTACTGCCTGTGCGGACTTTGCAAGTTCTCCCTGTGACCGCGTGGGTTTTCGCCGGGTGCCCTGGTTTCCTCCCACAGCCAAAGACTTGCAGGTTGATAGGTAAATTAGCCATTATAAATTGCCCCTAGTATAGGTAGATGGTAGGGGAATTGAGGGAAGGTGGGGATGTGGTCGGAATATGGGATTAATGTAGGATTAGTGGAAATGGGTGGTTGATGGTTAGCACAGACTCGGTGGGCCAAAGGGCCTGTTTCAGTGCTGTATCTCTAAATAAAATAAATAAACAACATCCACTGCATTTCCTTCATCAACCTTCTCTGTTATTGCATCACAAAATTCAATTAGATTAGTCAAGCATGATCTGCCTTTTACAAATCCATGCTGGTTATCCTTAATTAACTCAAACCACTCTAAGTGTCCATTGATATTTTCCCTGATTATCATTTCTGAATCCTTATCCAACACTGATGTTAAATTAACGGGCATGGAGTTGCTTGGACTGTCCTTACACCCTTTCTTGAATCAGGGTGTTATTTGCCACTCTCCAATCCCCTTATCCAGGGAAGATTGGAGGATTATGGCAAGCCCTTCCTGGAGGGAGTCTGGAGCGGTGGTGGACCTCTGAGGAACCAACTACCGGCGAGCCTATCAAGTGAGACCCAGGCGCGGGGCCTTCAATTACCTGGAGGGGAGTTGGAGAGGCAGCGGATCCTGTGAGGAACCACAATTCAGGAAGGATGAGAAGGTCATTGTGAGGGTACAGAGGAGATTACGTTCAAGATTTACCAGTTTATAAGCAAATGCAGAGGCAAGGAAAGGTGCAGGGCAGATCAAATAATAGGAAGCTGTGTTTGGTTGGAAGGCAGGAGTGATTAAATGACAGAAGAGATGATGGTGCAAGGCAAAAGTGGGAGCAAAGAACATTTAGAAGGCATAGATACCAGGAGTGAGACTTAAACCCAGGCAGACACATGTCTACTGGATTTTAAGTCCAACACCTTAACCACTCAGCCATCCTGATGCAGTAGCCAAATCCAACAAAATGAAATTTAATGTGATTCAGGTGCCATCTGGCCTTTTACAATCTACAATTATGACTCATCTCCCACGCTAAATTGGACCCTTCATGATCTTATAAACCTCAATCAGATCACCCCTCAGTCTAGGTTTCTCTCAGATGTGGGATCCCAACTCTTTTAGTCTAACTTGATAACGAAGATGTCTTATACTGGGAATTAGTCTAACGTCTCTCCTCTGTACCCTTTCCAAGGCCTCAATATCACCCATCATGTGAGGAGACCAGGACTGGACACGATATTCCATGTGAGGCCTGACCAAGGTTTCATAAAAGGACAAATTCGGGACATCTCAGATACTGAAGGAGTCCGTGTCCAGAAGCAGCAAGACCTGGACAACATTCAGGCTTGGGCTGCTAAGTGGCAAGTAACATTCACAATACATAAGTACCAGGCAATGACCATCTCCAACAAGAGAGAATGTAACCAACTCCCTTTGACGTTCAACAGCATGACCATCGCTGAATCCCCCCACCATCAACATCCTGGGGGTTACCATTGACAGAAGCTTACTGGACCATCCATATAAATATTGTGGCACCAAGGGTAAATCAGAGGCTGGGAATTCTTGGAATTCTGCAATCAGTCACGCAGCTCTAGGCACTTGGTGAAAAGCTCATCAGGAGAGCTGGTGCAATGGACTGATCAGGTGTGCAGAAAAGTGGCAAATGGAGTTCAACTCGGAGAAGTGTGAAGTGATGCATTTGGGGAGGTCAAGCTGTCAAAGGAATACACTATTAGTGGGAGAATACTGAGAGCTGTAGAGGAAGTGAGGGACCTTGAAGTGAATGTCCACAAATCCCTGAAAGTAGCAGGACAGGTTGATAAGTTGGTTGAGAACGCTTATGGAATCATTTCCTTTATTAGCCGAAGTATAGAATATAAGAGCAGGGAGGTTATGCTGGAACTGGATGAATCTTTAGTTAAGCGCCAGCTTGACTTCTGTGTGCAGTTCTGGTCACCTCATTACAGAAAGGATGTAATTGCACTGAAGAGGATACAAAGGAGATTTACGAGGATGTTGCCAGGACTGGAAAAATGCAGCAATGAAGAAAAATTGGAAACCATAGAAACCATAGAAAAATTACGGCACAGGAGGAGGCCATTCAGCCCATTGTGTCCGTGCAGGCCGAAAAAAATCTAGCCGCCCAATCTAATCCCACCTTCCAAAACCTGGTCCATAGCCTTGCCGGTTACAGCACTTCAGGTGCATGTCCAGGTACCTTTTAAAAGAATTGAGGGTTTCTGCCGACACCACCATTCCTGGCAGTGAATTCCAGACACCCAGCACCCTCTGGGTGAAAAACTTTCTCCTCATGTCCCCTCTAATCCTTCTGCCAATCACCTTAAATATGTGCCCCCTGGTAATTGACCTCTCCGCTAGGGGAAATAGGTCCTTCCTGTCTATTCTATCTGGGACCCTCATAATTTTTTACACCTCTATTAAGTCAACCCTCAGCCTCCTCTGTTCTAAGGAAAACAACCCTAGCCTATCCAATCTTTCCTCATAGCTACAACTTTTGAGTCCTGGCAACATTCTGGTAAATCTCCTCTGTACTCTCTCCAGTGCAATTATGTCCTTTCTGTAATGTGGTGACCAGAACTGTATGCAATTCTCCAACTGTGGCATAACCAGCATTTTATACAGTTCCAGCATTACATCCCTGCTTTTGAATTTTGATTGAAATTTGATTGAAATGTACAAAATTGTGAGGGGCCTGGATAGAGTGGATGGGAAGGGCTTATTTACCTTATCAGAGAGGTCAGTGACTAGGGGGTCATCGAATTAAAGTGATTAGTAGAATGATTAGAGGGGAGATGAGGAAACGTTTTTTCACCCAGAGGGTACGAGGACTCTGGAAATGAGTGCCTGCAAGGGTAGTTGAGGCAGAAACCCCCTACTCATTTAAAAGGTGTCTGGATGTGCACCTCGAGTGCCTGAACCTGCAGGGCTACGGACCAAATGTTGGACAATGGGATGAGGCTGGGTGACTCATTTTTTGACTGGTGCAGAGACGATGGACTAAGCAGCCTCTTTTTGTGCCGTCGACTTTCTATGATCCAATGCAGACACGATGGGCCGAATGGCCTGCTTCTGCACTGTAAAAATTCTGTGATTCTTGACTCTCCAAAACTTGTCCATCTACAAGGCAGAAGTCAGGATGAGTGCAGCTCCAACAGCACTCTAGATGCTCAACATCATTCAGGACAAAGCAGCCCATTTGATTGTCACCCCATCCACCACCTCCATTCTCTCCCTCCATCACTGACACACGGTGGCAGCAGTGTGTACCATCTACAAGATGCAATGCTGCAACCCGCCAAGGCTCCTTTGACAGCACCTTCCAAACACAAGACCTCCACCACCTTGAAGGACAAGGGCTGCAGATTCATGGAAACACCACCATCTGCAAATTCCCCTCCAAGTCACCCACCATCTGATCTGCAAATATATCGCTGTTCATTCACTGATGTTGGGTCAAAATCCTGGATCTCCCTTCCTAACAGCTCTGTGGGTGTACCTACACCACATGGAGTGCAGCAATTCAAGAAGGCAGCTCACCGCCACCTTGTCAAGGACAAATGGGGATGGGTAACAAATTCTGGCCTTCCCAGCGTCACTCACAACCCATGCAAGAATATGCCTCATCTTATACTCAATTGTCCTCTGAATGCAGCCCAACCCTCTATTTGCTCCAGCTATCACTTCACAGCATTGCTGCTGTAACTTTAGAGATCTGTGCACGAGAACATCCAGATCTCTGCTCAAAATTATTTTCTTTCTCCACCTGCTTTAATGTTTTTCCCTGAAGGGTGTATGAATGTTGAGCATTCGCCCTTGTCCACATGAATAACACTGCACTTACCCAAATTAAACATCATTTACCAGTCATGAACCCAATCTCCCAACACATTAAGATCAGCCTGAAACAGTCGAGCATCGTCTACAGTCTGAACACTCGCACAGATCTTCAAATCATCTGTAAGTTTACAGATGGTGCCCCCTACACCTACATCCAGATCATTAATAGAAATAGTAAAGAGCAACAGTCCCAACACCGATCCCTGTGGGACACCACTGGTAACTGGTCTACAAACAGATCCAGATCCATCTGTAACTACCTTCTGCCTACGTCCTGCCAGTCAGTTCCCAATCCAGCTCAATATATTACCACTGATACCAGGGACTTTAATCTTGTAGAGAAGCCTCTTGTGTGGAACCTTATCAAAATTTTTTGGATGAGATCAGCTAATTGAACACAGGCGGGATATTCGGCCTAGTCCTGTCCTGCTCTGTGTGTGGGTCTCAGGACTACACAAGGTGAGATCAGTTCACTGAGCACAGGCCCTTCCTTCTCTATATGGTGCTCAGTACCTCATCAAATGAGAATAACTAACAAAGAACAAAGAAAATTACAGCACAGGAACAGGCCCTTCGGCCCTCCAAGCCTGCGCCGATCCAGATCCTCTATCTAAACATGTCGCCTATTTTCTAAGGGTCTGTATCTCTTTGCTTCCAGCCCATTCATGTATCTGTCTGGATACATCTTAAAAGACGCTATCGTGCCCGCGTCTACCACCTCCGCTGGCAACACACCACAGGCCATGGAGCCTCGGCCCATCCTCCCCTGATTGTGGTTCAGTGCCAACCAGGTCAGATCAGCTAATTCAGCACAGGCCGGAGATGGAAGCTGGACCTTTCCTGCTCTGGGGACTCCGTACCATACCAGGAGTGACGAAGTAAAATACCACACTCCGGGGATGGAGCCTATGATTTCTCTGTTCTGTGTGGGGCTCTGTGCAACACCGTGTGAGATGAACTATCATCCCTCAGGCTGAGGAAGGAGCCTGGGCCCAGTCTGTTCTGTGTGGCTCCTACCACACTGGGTGGGATCAGTTAACTCAACACAGGCCATGAATACAACCAAGCCCTTTCCTGCTCCGTGTGGCTCAGTATCACACCAGGTGGCATCAGTTAACACAGCACAGACTGGGGCTGGAGCCTGGGCCTGTCCTGCTCTGTGGACTCAGTAACACAATCTGTGAGATGAACCTTTTTAGAAAGACTTTAGTGTATTTAACTCTGTCCAACACTGTGAGGCAGCTTTCTGTGTTTATAAAAAGTGTAATTTATTGACTGGTCTCTTGGATCAAACAGGGTAACAGACAGAGGTCTGTGTGCAGAGGGTTTGGGGGTGAGCTCTAATTCCTAACCCTTTCTGGATTGTGAGGAATAAAGAATGAATGAGAGAGAGAGAATGTGGGAGAAGGGATGATGGAAGAATTTGTCCTTGAACCTGATTAAAAGTGGCTCAAACGCAAGATAATATTAAGATATCAAGAGCAGAACATTAACATAATCTGAGTTCCGCGATCTGGTCGGGTCCCATTCCCCTGAAGTGAGGAATGAACGGGTGAGGAAATTCCACCTGGAGTTATATTTGTCTCCAATGAAGATGAGTTCATAGTGAGGATGGAATAGCTCAGTTGGGAGAACACTAGATTGAAGAACCAGGATACAATCCCTGGTTTCATCAGTTTTAATTTGGTGACTCCTTCATTTTAAGTGGAGAGAATCAGAGGGGAGATTTTCCACTCTTGATCCCATGGGCTGAATTTTAAACTAACGGTGCGGCTCTCGGCAGAGGCACCGGAAGCAGGTGTCGTCACCACACGAGTGAAATGTGGCCGGCCGACCCCGATCACGGAGCAGCCGACCAATTAATGAAGGGGAGACGTGGGGCCCGTGGAATCAAGGACCAGAGGCAGGGAACGAGGTACCGATGGCACCGACATCTGACACAACGGCAGGTGCTGGCACCATATTAAAAGGGCTGCCAGCCCTCCATTCACTGCTGCCTGGTTTAAAGGAGTGTCTTCCTGAGAACCCTCTGCTGTCCCAGGACCCGTTCTGCTGCCTCTGCTGCCTGATGGGTAAGGAGCTGAACACGAACCTGCAGCGTCCATGACTGAAAGAAGACACCAGGTGGCCCCATGGTTTAGCGATGTCTCCCTGCATGTTCTCCTTCAGGCTGCAAGGGAAAGGCGGGAAATCCTCTTCCCCAGGGGCAGGAGGAGGAGGCCTGCCCACCTGGCCAAGCAAGGTTGGCTAGAGGTATTGGGGGAGGTCAGCAGCTGTGGGTTCACCCCCAGGACATGGATCCAGTGCAGCAAGTGGGTCAATGACCTGATGCGGGCTGCTCAGGTGAGAACTCTAAACACGTTGGACCCTTTGGACATTGCATGTGGCAGAGTGAGAGGGAGTGTTTGGTGGAAAGGGAGTGACCACCCAGTCATGTGTATTGGGAAGGGCAGCAGGACATGCTGCCTGAGGCTTGGCTGCATTTCAGTGAGAGGCGCACGTCAGTCATTGCATAACCTCACACAGTCCCTCGAGAGGGGCCGCATGCAGGAGACTTATGTGTGTCCCCATCATGGACTGCTGGACTATCACCATCAGAGATGTTGGGCTTGTCCCCGCTGGGAGACTAATTTTGTTCATCATTGTGTCTGCAGGAGAAGACAGCCCACAATTGGAAAGAGCGTGTCAAGACTGGCGGTGGAGTGCCTTATCTCCAATGTCCTCATCCCGATGGAGGAGGAGGCCATGGAACTGGCTGGGCAGCAAGGCAGCTGCTCCATAGCTGATGGAGAGACAGGGAGACCTACCCAAGAGAGTGAGTGAGCATCTCCTGGGGCACAAGGGAGCATCTGCTGCAAAGGAGCCACACTGCTCATCTGTTCACCACTGCATCAATGGAGCTGCACAGTCGGGGTGGTTGGAATGTCCCGATGGGAAGACCCTAACCCTTCAATGTCCCTGTTTTCACATGCAGGCCCGGATGAATGACAAGAGCGAAGAGCTGGAGAGACTGGGGGACAGCCGGACACCTCTGAGGAATAGGAGGGAGCCTCAGAGGGTGCACCGTCACATCATTCCCCCGCATCCTCCACCAGCACAGAAACTCTTACACGGTGGGTATCCGATCGCGGTTCGATTCGAGCTCACAAGCTGGTGAGCACATCACAGACAGGCCCGGGCAGCTGACGGAGGCTGTGACAGCCGAGGCCACTGACAGAGGGAGGACTGTGGGATGCCAGGCCCATGCTGAGTCCTAGGCTGATGACGTGCCTCTGGTGTCACCGGTAGCACTGGAAATGCTGCAGCTGCAGCGAGAGGTCAGGCAACATCTGGCAGAGATGCCAAAGGCTATGTGTACTCAAGCAAGGATGATGGAGGTGTCCATCCAGGCCTTGGGTTCTGCACTGTCTCTGATGGGGGTGTGTCTGGCTTCCTCCATTGAGAGATTGGTGACTGTCATGGAGAGCCAGATCCAGCCGACCAATCAGTGGTTGCCGGAGATGTTCGCAGACCTGCACTCCATCACTTCGTCCATGAGCTCGATCCAGTGGTGACAAGGTGAGAGGGGGGACGAGGCACCTGAACTCTCCACCAGGTCCACGTCCCTCTCAGGTCAGCAGGGAGGTACAAGTGTGTCTTATAATGTGGAGGAGCAGCTGGCTGCTACATCTGGGGTCTTCTCTCTGGGTGCTCCTGGTGTGGACAGTAGCTCCAAAGCCCCTCTGCCAGTGACACCAGTGATGCCAGCACCTCCATCATCCTCGATGACAGAGGGGGTCCCTGTACCTGTGCAGGAGGAACTCAGTGTGCCAGGGCCCTCCAGGCCTCAGGCAGTGAGAGGACAGCCGCCAATGTCATCCCAAGCCATGGGGCAGCAAGGTCAGCAGCCTGTCTCCACCTCAGCTGACAGAGCAGGGGGAAAACCATGTAGGAGCACCCGGAAAAGATTTCAGAAGAGCACCTAGATTCACTTTGGGATTCACGGGTGAATGTATATTCCAGATGGATGGGGTTGCGTTTGATGTCACATGGAATAAAGAAATGTTGTTCTCTCACTATGTCTCCTTCCTAGTGTTGATGCCCTTTGGGACTCCATTTAAATACTTCCTCCCAAGGGGCTGGAAGTGAGGGACCAAGCCCCGAGCTCATAAAGCTTCGGCCTTTCCACTGTGCGATGTGTACCTGGGCGCTGCAGTACAGAAGGAAGGAGGTGACAACAGGGCTGCTGAAAGCTAAGGCTTTATTGCTGTGGTTCCAGAAGGGGAGGTGGTGGCGTCGTGGTAATGTCACTGGACTAATAATCCAGAGGCTCAGGCTAATGCTTTGGGGACATGGGTTCGAATCCCACCATGGCAGATGGTGAAATTTGAATTCAATTAATAAAAAATCTGGAATTAAAAGCCATTCTAATGGTGACCATGAAACCATTGTCAATTGTTGTAAAAACCCATCTAGTTCACTAATGCCCTTCGGGAAGGAAACCTGCCATCCTTCCCTGGTCTGGCCTATATGTGACTCCAGACCCACAGCAATGTGGTTGACTCTTAAATGCCCTCTGAAATGGCCTAGCAAGCCACTCAGTTCAAGGGCAATTAGGGATGGGCAATAAATGCTGACCTAGCCAGCGATGCCCACATCCCACGAACGAATAAAAAAAAATGAATTTTTAAAAAAGGGGGTAAGGCTCAAGGGAAACGTGCATGTATAAGGGTGTCTCGTGTCTCTCTTGGTGGCTTTCCTGCTGTGCCTGAGGCCCTTCATCTGGCATTGCCTGGCATCCTCCGCATCCTCATCATCAGAGGAGGCATTGCACTCCATGATATCCTCACTGGTCAACACCTCACCCCTCTGTAGTGCCAGATAGTGCAGTGCACAGCAAACCACCATGATACGTGAGACCCTCGCTAGGGCATACTGAAGGGATCCACTGGATTGCTCTCGGCACCTGAATCTCATCGTCAAGAATCCAATGGCATCCTCGATGGTCGCTCGGGTGGCAGGTGTTGTACCTCTCCTCTGCATCTGTGCGTGGGTTCCTCACAGGCGTCAGTAGCCATGTCCTCATTGGGTAGCCCTTGTCCCAAGGATCCATCTCTGAAGGCACATGGGGGTGGGGGCACGGAAAAGTTCTGTCACCTGGGACTGCCTTGCTATACAGGTGTTGTGGCTGCTTCCTGGGAATCATGCATACGCCTGTAGGATACATTTGCGGTGGTCGCAGACCAGTTGCATACTGAGCAAGTGGAAACCCTTCCTGTTGAAGGCTGCTGGCTGGTCTACAGAAGCCTTGATGGCCAAGTATGTACAGTCAATGACACCCTACACCTGGGGGAATCCAGTGATGGTCCCGAATCCTATAGCCCTCTCAGCTTGACTGTTTGGATCAAAGCACACATAGTCGCCGGCCCTCCTGAACAGGACATTGGTGATGTTGATGTACTGATTCACCACAGACTGTGAGGTTCTGCACCTATCTCCAGTGGATCCCTGCAACGATCTGGTGGTGTAGGAGTTCAGTGGCACAGGGACACTGGCATCAGATGCCCACCAAGACCCATGGGGCCAACTGCACCATGGCAGAGAGATCAGTGACGACCTCCATGGAGAGGTGCAGTCTGCGGAGACACTGTCACTCGGGCATTTGCAGGTAGTTGAACCTCGGCTGATGTGTTCCTCTGCCTCCTTCTCCAGCCTTTTGTTCAAGGCTGGCCCTCCTGTGGGCCCCCAAGCTGCTGTGGTGCCTGCATCTCCCTCCCTCTCTCTCATAGAGTCATACAGCACTGAAACAGGCCCTTCAGCCCACCGAGTCTGTGATGACCAACAACCACCCATTTATATAATCCTACATTAATCCCATATTTCCTACCACATCCCCACCATTCTCCTCGCACCCACCTACACTAGGGGCACTTTACAATGGCCAATTTACCTATCAACCTGCAAGTTTCTGGCTGTGGGAGAAAACCAGAGCACCTAGCGGAAACCCACGCGGTCACAGAGAGAACTTGCAAAGTCTGCACAGGCAGTGCCCAGAACTGAACCCGGGTTGCGGAAGTGCAGAAAGTTTTAGTTTAGACATGCATCAAGATCGAGCAGGCTTGGAGGGCCAAATGTCCTGTTCCTGTGCTGTACTGTTCTTTGTTCTTTGTCAGGCTGCGGTGCTAACCACTATGCAGCCACTGTACCTCCTCAATGGGAGCCTCGAATCCAGGGTGAATGAGGCCCATGACAGGTTAGCCTTCCCTGAGTGCAAGGCCTTCACAGTAAACAACACCCAGCCACCTTTACCTCACTTGTCACCCTCAATGAGGTGGCACTGCCCCAATGGCACCCTGGTGTGGCTCCGCCTGCAGAGCTGCCACCTTAGCCCCCAATCCTGACAGTGTTTCCCGATGCCCTTTCCCCCTCCACCCTTGCTGCCAAGTGATGCTCCCTCACCCAATGGCTTCCTAGTGAAGCCAACACTCAGCTCCCACTTCCCAGTCACCTCCTTTAACCAGGCGAGGCTGTCAAGCCCCGAGGTTCCCATGTGCCATTGTTCAATTGGACCCAGTGAATAAAACTGCTGACAATCAGATTTAAACACCTGAAACACCTTCTCGCCATGTGGATGTGTGAAGTCCGCCCTCCATGTCAGCCGCCGACAAAAAGATCCGGTCCGATGTCTTCTGTCCCTAGTTCAGAACAGATTTGACAGAGTTAGAATCATAGAATGTAACTTTTATTCTGGATGTGTGAGAGGAATACATCACACTTTGGGGCTTTTGTAGGAGGATTTATTGATAAAGCTGGGATTTGAGAGGAAGCTGGTTCATGGTTTACAGAACAAATTCAGCCCCTGGGGTGGAGCCAACAGCTGCACCGTCCAATAACAGACAGGACGGGGACACTGTCTCAGGCCCAGTGAGCTCAGTCGATGAAAGCATGAAACTCCGAATCTCAAGCTTTTGAGTTTGAGCCCCATGGTGGGTGTTTATTTTTCCTGTTTCGGCTGATTTTACAGGCATTCTCCAGCTCTGAATTCCTCGGCAGTGAATTCAAGGAGTGTTTGAAATGAGATTCAACAGCATTATCTGAAAGTCTCTCCTTGATTCAGGACTCTTACCTCTCTCCAGCATCTCACTGCTAAAGATTGAACTTTATCTCATTTCATTCTCAGCTGGGGGTCAGTGTGGATCAGTGAGACTTCTGACTGTCTCTCCCTTCACAATCTATCAGTGTTGAGAAAGTAATGGGGAATATTACTCACATGTTGTAATGTTTTATAAACACTTGAGTGTATTTCACGCTGTGTCTAACAGTGTGAGGTCCCCCCTAGTGTGTCAACTTCCTATGTTTACCAACACTTCAGCACAACATTCACATAATGTGAGCTCTGAGATCTGTTCAGATCCCATTCCCAAGAGTTGGAAAGTGGGATTGGGCTGGATCGCTCTTTTTCAGCTGGCACAGACACGATTGCTATATGGTCTTCTTCTGTGCCATAAATTTTCTCCATTTTCTATGTTCTATAAAGTGAGGTGTGATTGGGAGGGGCAATTCCACCAGGGTTATATTTTCTTCCAAAACAATGGTGGCACAGTGGCGCAGTGGTTAGCACTGCAGCCTCACAGCTCCAGCGACTCGGGTTCAGTTCTGGGCACTATCTGTGTAGAGTTTGTAAGCCACACAGTCTGTGGCTGTGTGGGTTTCCGCCGGGTGCTCTGGTTTCCTCCCACAGCCAAAGAAATGCAGGTTGATAGGTAAAATTGGCCATTGTTAATTGCCCCTAGTGTAGGTAGGTGGTAGGAGAATGGTGGGGATGTGGTAGAGAATATGGGGCTAATGTAGGATTAGTATAAATGGGTGGTTGTTGGTTGGCACAGACTCGGTGGGCCGAAGGGCCTGTTTCAGTGCTGTATCTCTAAATAAATAAATAAATGACACAAAGGATACTTCACTGTGAGACTGAAATAGCTCAGTTGGGAGAGTGTTAGACTGAAGATCTCTGGTTCAGTCTGGAGTTCCGTCAGTTCTCCTTTATTCTGCATTGGCCTTTGGTTTCGATCCTCGAGCTGCACAATTTTTACTGAAATTATTTACCCAGCATTGAAGGATTGGGTTGGACTGGAATAGTGAGACATCAAGGATGGGAAATATTTATATCTTCTGTATTTAGCTTATTCACTACAGAGTGTTTCCTGACAACACAGAGCATGTGCAGAGCGATCGTCGACATCATCAGTGCATCCAAACATTTGTCAGCTTGCCAGTATGAATCTGCGCATGCGTGCACCGACGTCATCACGCACCGACACAAGACGGAATGACGTCCAAACATTGCCTCACCCCTCAGTGGCTGCGATCGTCATTTCCATTCCCCACAAAATACCCTGCTTCGGCCGCTCACTCCCGGCCTCGCTGCTTCTGTCCCCTGGACCGCTGCCATCCCACCTCCACCTCAGTTTAGCTTATTCACTATCTCATTCCGTCCTTTCCCCCAGCTTTTGACTCTCTCGGGGCCTGGTGAACATTTGATTTGATGCAATTGTCCTAAACTGAAGCCTTTCCACATCTCTGGGCGGTCAGATACACTCTGTCTGTTTGTTCCTGCTTGTGACCATTAACGGGAACAGCCGCAAATTCAACCTTTATCAGCAAACGGAAGATTATTAAAATGTATTCTGGATTACTCCAGCCCAGTGACAAAGATGCAATGGATGTTATTCAAAATAAGTTCTCTGACATTCTGTGTGCATCTAAAAGTTGGATTTGAAGTGTTAGGAAAACATGTCAAAGTAATAACTGAACATCTGCCAGCACTTACGGCGTTCAAATCCACAGCCTCGGTGTTATTAACACTGCGTTCTCGTCAACTGAACTAAGGAGCTGTGCAGACGGAGCCGGGTGTGGGATGAGACCCACGCTGGGTCGTTTGTGTTTTACTTCGCACACTTGCTGACAGAGTTATTGTATAAACAATAGAGATAGCACATCCCTGAAACATTGTTCCGATAGAAAACTGAGAAATAAGAACTGAGCGTGGAAATTGAACGGATCCAGAAATAAGAACTTTAATCTATTAAAGTCGATTTTGAAATTGAACAATACACGAACAGTTCCGAAAGGTCACTGACCCGATACATTAACTCTGCTTCTCTTTCAACAGATGCTGCCAGACCTGCTGAGTGGTTCCAGCATTTCTTGTTTTTATCCCAACAGAGCGAACTCTCTTCTGATATAAAATCCAGCAGCTTGAGCTGCTGTAAAACTTCACTGAGCCTGACGTGATTTGAACACGCAACCTTCTGATGTGGCGTCAGACGCGCTACCGTTGCGCCACAAGCTCACAAACAGAGAGTTGTGTCCCATTCTTGATAGAATCACTTCTTGTTTCGATTCAGTGAATTGCAATTTAATTCAATCCTCATCTGCTCTCCACTCTGTCAGTTCAATACTTTATTCAAACTGATACTTGGAGTTCTGTTTTACAGGGTGTCTTCTGTTTAAGTATTTACTGGACTCACTACTCTGATTAATCAGACTTTTTGCTGCTAACTGCTGCTTGATACAAAGTGCCCATGAGTTCAGGAATTTCTCCTGGGGAACTGAGTCGGATTTGGCTCAACCATTAAATCCACAAAGTTATTGTCACTGCTGCTGTGCAGGATTTAAAGGAAGGGATTGACCCAAAATGGTTTTAAATGATTACTGACAAATCAGGGCAAAAGGCAGGGCTGACTCCTGTCCGAAATACTGATCAAAACTTTCAGTTTTAAGGAGGTGATGGAGTGTTACAGGTGGAGGAGTTTAGGCAGGAATTCCAGCACACCAGGCTTATATAAATATTGCATCATTTTCTCATGTACCTGCTATTGGACCAGAGGATTTTCCAAAATTTTACATCAACATAAATAAGGTTATTAGAAGCAAGTAAAATATCATTAAAATGGTCCAACATGTTCTGGATTGTTTTCTCTAATACCAGCTGTACAATCACCACAAATTTAATGTAGCTTCACACGGTGGGATTGCGTGTTCCAGTTCTATAAATGCACTTTGAACCCAATAACTTGATTTATTTCTAATGGGTTGGCTGGAGGTACATGATCATCTAAATATTTAAGAATTTTATGTGAAATGAATGCAAGGAAAAGCATTAGGGTGTGATTTACTGGATAACAGCGGAGCTGGCAATGTTTGGGAAATACTTGCTTGCAGCCAAAGCACACATTGACAATTTGGAACTGTGTGACAATGAATCCTAAATGAGGAAAATAGACTCTGCCTCTGTCACCAGGTGGGCTTAAAACACCAACACTACAGGTAATAGCTGAACACACTAACCGATTGTATGACAGAGTTAGTCGCTATCATTAAGTACCCTGAGCCAGGGTGGCAACGAACAGATCTCTTCCCCGTTCCACACGATTTCCGACATGTTCGCTGTACCTTCCACTGTGAAAACAGACACAAAATATTTGAGTAAACTCTCTACCATTTTCTTTCTCCCCACAATAAATTTCTTGTCTCTGCATCGAAGGAATCTGTTTGTTATTGTTGAGCTTTTTGTATACTAGTAAAACCTTTTATAACTTGTTTCTTGACAGTTTACTCTCAGATTCCATTTTCTCCCTCTTTATCAATTTCCTACTCCTCATTTGGTGGTTTTTTAAAAATCCTCCCAATTCTTAATATTAATATTAACTTGGCATCAGGTGGCAGGACTGTATCTCCAACGCAGAAGTCCTCAAGGCAGCCAACATTAACAACAACAACAAACAAGAACAAAGAACAGTGCAGCACAGGAACAGGCCATTCGGCCCTCCAAGCCTGCGCTGATCTTGATGCCTGCCTAAACTAACACCTTCTGCACTTCCGGGGCCCATATCCCTCGATTCCCTTCCTATTCATATATTTGCCAAGATGTCTCTTAAACGTCGCTATCGTATCTGCTTCCACCACCTCCCCTGGCAGCAAGTTCCAGGCACT
Source organism: Heterodontus francisci (assembly GCF_036365525.1). Lineage (NCBI taxonomy): Eukaryota > Metazoa > Chordata > Chondrichthyes > Heterodontiformes > Heterodontidae > Heterodontus > Heterodontus francisci. The sequence continues at coordinate 686,789 of NW_027141752.1, read as the reverse complement.
CACCATCCTCTGTGTAAAAAACTTGCCTTGCACATCCCCTCTAAACTTTACCCCTCGCACCTTAAACCTATGTCCCCTAGTAACTGACTCTTCCTCAGCATATACACCCGACTGAGCAGCGGCACTTGAGATAGCTTGGCCATGTGAGCCGCATGGAAGATGGCAGGATCCCCAAGGACGCATTGTACAGCGAGCTCGTCACTGGTATCAGACCCACCAGCCGTCCATGTCTCCAATTTAAAGACGTCTACAAACGGGACATGAAGCCCTGTGACATTGACCACAATCGAAGAGACTTAGCAGTTGGCAGGAAAAAAGACAGAAATGTAAGGAGAGAACCAACTGTGTATCAGCCTTGACAACCAATTTTATCTGCAGTACCTGTGGAAGAGTCTGTCACTCTAGAATTGGTCTTTATAGCCACTCCAGGCACTGCTTCTCAAACCACTGACCACCTCCAGGTGCTTACCCACTGTCTCTCGAGACAGGGAGGCCAAAGAAGAATATTATCTTGTGTTTGAGACACTTTTAATCAGCTTCATGGACAAATTCTTCAATCATCCCTTCTCCCACATTGCTTCTCCCTCTTTCATTGATTCTTTATTCCTTACAATCCAGAAATGGTTAGGAATCAGAGCTCACCCCCGAATTCTCTGCACACACCCCGCACCACCATCCACACCCCACCACCCAACCGTCTTTTACCCTGTTGGATCCAAGAGAGCACTCAATAAATGACACTCTATATAAACACAGAGAACTGCCTCACAATGTTGGACACAGAGTGTTTATAAAAGGTATTCACAGATCGTGTTACTGAGTCCACAGAGCAGGACAGGCCCAGGCTCCAGCCCCAGTCTGTGCTGAGTTAGCTGATGTCACCTGGTGTGATACCGAGTCACACAGAGCAGGAAAGGGCCTGGTTGTATTCATGGCCTGTGTTGAGTGAACTGATCGCACCCAGTGTGGTACGGAGTCACACAGAACAGAATGGGCCCAGGCTCCTTCCTCAGCCTGAGGGATGATAGTTCATCTCACACGGTTTTGTACAGAGCCCCACACAGAACAGGAAAATCCCAGGCTCCATCCCCAGCCTGTGGTATTTTACTTTATCACACCTGGTATGGTACGGAGCCCCCAGAGCAGGAAAGATCCAGGTTCCATCTCCGGCCTGTGTTGAATTAGCTGATCTGACCTGGTTGGCACTGAACCACAATCAGGGGAGGATGGGCCGATGCTCCCTGGCCTGTGGTGTGTTAGTTATTCTCATTTGATGAGGCACTGAGCACCATATAGAGCAGGAAGGGCCTGTGCTCAATGAACTGATCTCACCCTTCAGGGAAAAGGATTAAAGAAGGTTGAGAAAGAAAATAATCTCAAGCAGTTGTCTGGGTGTTCCGTTGCACAGATCTCTAAAGGTACATGAGCAATACTGTGAAGTGATAGCTGGAGTAAATAGATTAATGTGAATATACTGCCAGGACAGCAGGTGAATAACTTTGGGATGTTTTTACAATGGTGCAAAAACCCCTGAACAGGAACCAGGAGAATTTCTTCTTTCCTTTATTTGGTTTCCCTTCTCAGACTTCAGCTTGTCTTTTGCTGGCTTCCCACGTTCTGTCATTATTGAGTAGCCTTTGCAAGTTTAACAATTTGCCAATTTGCTCTCTCTAAGAGCTTGCCATCTTAGTCTTGATGATTTGCAGGTCATAATGATCTGGGAGATGATGTTTTGTCCATGTTTGTGAAGTTGTAATTCTGGCTCAGACTTCTGAGTCTTATCATGTAGTGGTCAAGAGTCTCACATTTATCTTGCCTTGTTTGCCTGAAGACATAAATTTCATAGTGAGGATTTGCCCTTTGTTGAGAATATCTTGTTAGAGCATTCTTCACTGCATCATAATCATCATCGCTTCCGGTGTCTCTGAGTGTATTGAAAGTATTGTCGACTTTTGGTTCAGCAGAGTGTAGGAGTAACGTTCTCTTTCTTCGGGATGTATTGATATCGAATGCCCCTTTCGGAGTTCAAATCTTGCTAAGTATTTTCTCCAGTGTGGCCCTGGATTACTGTGTGTCTCTGTAAAGGCTGGAAAGACTGGCTGTCATTGTACACACATGGTGATTGCTATTTATTTAAATCTGAAATTGTCAATGCAAGTCTTCTGTATTTCCCTGGTTGTCTGTGTGGTTTCCTTTTTTGATCCTCAATGCCAGAGAAATATGGTGTTGTGCTGTGTTCATAAGTCTTCATTAAATGATGCCCCAGGCTTTATATTCAAATTAAATACAAACAGTACTTATCATCTTACTTATCGACATGATCTCAGGTCCAGGTATTTTCCTTACTGGTGTGTGTGTGTGTGTGTATGCGTGTGTGTGCATGATATGTGTGTGTATGCGTGCATGTGTGTGCGCGTGTGTGCGCGTGTATGTGCACGTGTGCCTCTATGTGTGTGTGTGTACATGTGTGTGTATGTGTGTGTGCATGTGCGCGCGTGTGCATGTGCGTGTATGTGTGTGTGTGCGCGCGTGTGCCTCTATGTGTTTGCATGCATGTGTGTGTGCGTGTGTACATGCATTGCAAGCCATGTGTTGAATGTGTCTTTCAAAATGGAGTTTCTTTACAAATGTATGATGATGGCATGAGTTGCAGCAGTGGCTTGGTCTCGAAAAGAATACAGTTTCTCAAAGGTGAAGTCACCATTACACTACATTGCAGACAGTGAGCAGCCCTGTTGTTGACTCCTTCCTTCTGCACTGCAGCACCCAGGTACACATTGCACAGTGGCAAGACCAAAGCTTTCTGAGCTCGGGGCTTGGTCCCTCACTTCCAGCCCCTTGGGAGGAAGGGTTTAAATGACGTCCCATCTGGAATGTACATCTGGAATGAACATTCACCCTTGAACCCCTCAGTGAATCAAGGTGTTCTTCTTAAATCTTTTCCGGGTGCTCCTACGTGGTGCTCCCCCTGCTCTGTCAGCTGAGGTGGAGACAGGCTGCTGACCTTGCTGCCCCATGGCTTGGGATGACATTGGCGGCCATCCTCTTGCTGCCTGAGGCCTGGAGGGCCCCGGCACACTGAGGGCCTCCTGCACAGGTACAGGGACCCCCTCTGTCATCGAGGGTGATGGAGGCAGGCACTGGCATCACTGGTGTCACTGGCAGAGGGGCTTTGGAGCTACTGTCCACACCAGGAGCACCCAGAGAGGACACCCCCAGATTTAGCAGCCAGCTGCTCCTCCCCGTTATAAGACACACTTGTACCTCCCTGCTGACCTGAGAGGGACGTGGACCTGGTGGAGAGTTCAGGTGCCTCGTCCCCCCTCTCACCTTGTCACCGCTGGATGGAGCTCATGGACAAAGTGATGGAGTGCAGGTCTGCGAACATCTCCGGCAGCCACTGATTGGTCGGCTGGATCTGGCTCTCCATGACAGTCACCAATCTCTCAATGGAGGAAGCCAGACACACCCCCATCAGAGACAGGGCCTGGATGGACTCCTCCATCGTCCGTGCTTGGGTACACATAGCCTCTGGCAACTCTGCCAGATGTTGCCTGACCTCTCACTGCAGCTGCAGCATTTCCCGTGTTGCTGATGACACCAGAGGCACGTTATCAGCTTCAACTCGCTGATAGTTTTGGAACTGAGCAGATTTCCTTTGCTTGATTCTAAAACATGGAACTCAGTCTGACATGGGGACCCATGGGAGGATTTAAAATAACTTGGATGATCCCTAGGACTGGTGGAGGAGTATTCAATACCTCTATTTATTTGCTAACCACAAGTAACAGAGAAAACAGAAACTGTAATTGAACAAGCCGATATCTAAAATCTTCTCCCATAGATCAGATACTCTCGCAATATGTCTTGCCACCTTCAAAGATTGATGCACATGAACCCCAAGTCCCTCTATTCCTGCACACTCTTTAGAACTGTGCCATTAAGTATATATTGCCTCAGCCTATTCCTTCTGCTAAAATGCATCACCTCACACTCGTCACTATTAAATTCCATCTGCCACCTGTCTGCCCATTCTGCTAGCCTATCACTGTCCTGTTGCAGGCAGCTCATTTCATATCACTGTTTGCCACTCCTCCATGTTTGGTGTCATTGGGATATTTTGAGATTCTACTCTATATTCCAAGATCCAAGTCATTTATCTGTAGCAAAAAAATCAGTGGTTTTAGCACTGACCCTTGGGGAACAGCACTGTCGACTATCCTCCAGTCTGACCGAGAACCATTTAATACTTTCTTTTAATTTCCAAAATATACTTTATTCATAAAAATCTGTAAAAATTACATTCCCAAACAGTTCAAAACAGTATCAAGTCAAAAAATACAAACAGTGCAAAGGTGATCAGCTTCCTTCTTCACAATCATGAGTTGCCTCACAACCCTTCCATTTCATTGTCATGCCATATACATTTTTACATTTTACAGCACACAAACTTTTCCTGATACAGTTCGAGGGGTTTCCCATGGATCCAGCCCCTCAGTTCAGCCTGGTGGGGGGACCTTACCCAGTGGTCTTTCCCCATTGAGCCTTTGCTGCGGCTGCCCTAAGCTTTAGTGCGTCCCTCACCACGTAGTCCTGGACCTTGGAATGTGCCAGTCTGCAACATTCGGTGGTGGACAACTCTTTGCGCTGGAAGACCAGCAGGTTTCGGGCAGACCAAAGGGCGTCTTTCACCGAATTGATAGTCCTCCAGCAGCAGTTGATGTTTGTCTCGGTGTGCGTCCCTGGGAACAGCCCGTAGAGCACAGACTCCTGTGTTACAGAGCTGCTTGGGATGAACCTCGACAAAAACCACTGCATCTCTTTCCACACCTGCTTTGCTAAGGCACATTCCAGGAGGAGGTGGGCAACGGTCTCTTCCCCACCACAGACACCGCGGGGGCATTGTGCGGAGGGGGTGAGACTTCGGGTGTGCATGAAGGATCTGACGAGGAGGGCCCTTCTTACCACGAGCCAAGCTACATCTTGGTGCTTGCTTGAAAGTTCTGGTGATGAGGCATTCCGCCAAATGACTTTGACGGTCTGCTCGGGGAACCATCATACAGGATCCACCGTCTCCTTTCCCCGTTGGGCCTTGAGGACATTCTGTGCAGACGACTGCCTGATGGATCGGTGGTCAAAGGTGTTTTCCCGCAGAAACTGCTCCACGAAGGATAGGTGGTCCGGCACGGTCCAACTGCATGGAGTGTTCCACGGCAATGTGACCAGGCCCATCCTTCGCAACACCGGGGACAGATACAACCTCAGCACGTAGTGACACTTGGAGTTGGCGTACTGGAGGTCTACACACAGCTTGATGCAGCCGCACACGAAGGTGGTCATCAGGATGAGGGCGACGTTGGGTACATTTTTCCCGCCCTCATCCAGAGATTTGAACATCGTGTCCCTCCGGACCCGGTCCATTTTAGATCCCCAGAAGAAGCGGAAAATGGCTCAGGTGACCACGACAGCGCAGGAGTGGGGTATGGGCCAGACCTGCGCCACATACAGCAACAACGTGAGCGCCTCGCACCTGATGACCAGGTTCTTACCCACAATGGAGAGAGATCGCTGCCCCCACATGCCCAACTTTTGTCGTACCTTGGCTACTCGCTCCTCCCAGGTTTTGGTGCACGCCCCGGCCCTTCCGAACCATATCCCCAGCACCTTCAGGTAATCTGAACTGACGGTGAAGTGGACAAAGGATCGGTCAGCCCAGTTCCCAAAGAACATGGCCTCGCTCTTGCCGTGGGTAACTTTGGCTCCCGAGGTCAGTTCGAACTGGTCGCAGATGCTCATCAGTCTGCGCACGGACAGCGGATCCGAGCAGAAGACGGCGACGTCATCCATGTGCAGGAGGGAGGCTTTCACCTGAGTGCCTCCGCTGCCTGGGATTGTCACCCCTCTTATGCTCGCATCCTTCCTAACAAAGAACCATTTAATACGACTCGCTATTTTCTGTCCTTAATCCAATTTTGTACAAAGCTGCCTGATTGTCGGTGCTGTTACTCAGTGTCCTTGTGCCATTGTGCAGTGAGGGTGAGTCTGTCAGCACGTGTGTTGCTGAGTCTGGGATCCTTGAGCAATCTGACTACAATCGTATTTTTACAAAAATAATTGGGGAAATGAACATATTTCACGAACAGGCAGCTGGAATTTGAAACAGCCAGTGGCAGAGTGGCACAGCGGAAGTGTGTTGGGCCCTTAAACCAGAGGTCGAAACCATTCTCTGCTATTTTGTAGTAACACAAACAGGTCACTTTCAAAACATCTAGTGTTTATCCACAATGACATCATGCTTCTTACTTTACTGCAATGAGCTTTTTTCTTCCAGAGATCATATCAATCAGCAACAAATCTCACAAATCACCGAGTCTCTCCCCCTTTGTCAACCCCTTCCTGCAGAGTCTCCGTTCCACCACCAGATGGTGATGTTGGCCACAATAAAACCAGGGCAAATGGTCACAGTGAGGAGACGGTCAGCAACAGAAAAGTGAAACAGTAACAGGGAAAACCTTGACACGACAACAGGGGACATCTTTACACAACAGAAAACATATTTACACAACAGGAAATACCTTGATACAACAGGGAGAACTCAATAAAATATAAATGCCTTGATTCTCCATCTCAGTCTTGTTGTCTGTCTGTTTCTCTCTCTCTGCGTCCCTCACTTTAGCTTCCTCACAGTCTATTGGTTTTCTGTGTGTTTTTCTCTCTGTCCCATTGTCGATGGTGTTACTCAGCGTTCTTGTCACATTGTGTAACCAGGCTGAGCCTCCCAGCACCTGTGTTGCTGTAATAAAAACAGAAAATGCTTGAAATACTCAGCAGGTCTGGCAGCATCTGTGGAGAAAGAAACAAAGTTAACGTGAGCTAACGAAACAGATCTGAAATGTTAACTGTTCTCTCTGCACAGATGCCGCCAGACCTGCTGACTATTTCAAGCATTTTCTGTTTATGTTTCAGATTTCCAGCATCTGCAGTATTTTGCTTTTGTACGTGTGTTGCTATGTCTGGGACTGTTTGAGTGCAATGCTATTGCTTTATAAACAGCGTTGAAACAAACATTTATCTAGTTAACACACAGCACTAATACACAGCTGGATATAAACAGCAGCCTGCAGCAGAGGGTGCAGTGGAAGTTTATTAACACAAATAATTCACCAACACTATATTTACTGCTATCCTCAATCACACCACACTTCATCTTAACACGTTTTACTCTTCATTTACATCAACTTCTTGCTTCCAGTAAACACTTCAATTTGGAACACAGCTTCCAAATCACCTTTATTCACAAACCCGAACACAAACTGCAAATGCTGCAAACACACACTCGCCCAGATTTTCCCCTTTCTGTCAACCCATTCCTGCATCACTGCCTCTCCACCAGCAGTTGTCGCTAGAATCATACAATCAGAGAATGGCGAAAGCACAGAAGGTGGCCGTTCGGCCTGTCGAACCCGTGCTGGCTCTCTGCTAGAGCAACTCACCTCGTCTCACTCCCCAATCAGTTCAATTTTGGTGGTGGGAAAACTTCTCAAAAGAATAATTCGGGACAAAATTAATAGTCCCACGGACAAATGTGGGTTAATTCCAGAAAGTCAGCATGGATTTCTTAAGGGAAAATCATGTTTAACTGTCCTGCTGGAGTTTTTTGATGAGGTAACAGAGAGGGATGATGAGGGCAATGCTGTTGATGTGGTGTACATGGACTTTCAAAAGGTCTGGCAGCATCTGAAAGGTCACTGACGTGAAATGTTAACTCTGCTTCTCTCTCCACAGATGCTGCCAGACCTGCTGAGTATTTCCAGCACATTTTGTTTATATTTCAGATTTCTAGCATCTGCAGTATTTTTATTTAATTGACTATCAAAAGGAGTTTGAAACAGTGCAACACAACAGACTTGTGAGCTAAGTTATAACTCATGGAATAAAAGGGACAGTAGTAACATGGATATGGAATTGGCTGAGTGACAGGAAACAAAGAGTAGTGAGCAATGGATATTTTTCAGGCGAGAGGAAGGTTTGCAGTGGAGTTCCCCAGGAGTCAGTGTTGGGGCCCTCGCCTTTCCTGATATATGTGAATGACCTAGACCTGAGTGCACAGGGCACAATTTCAAAGGTTATGGATGATACGAAAATAGGAAGCATTGTGAACTGTAAGGAGGATAGTGTCAAACTTCAAAAGGACATAGACAAGTTGGTGGAATGGGAGGACAGATGACAGGTGAAGGTCAATGTAGAGAAATGTGAATTGATTCATTTTGGTAGGAAGAACATGGAGAGACAATATCGAATAAAGGGTACAATTCTAAAGGGGGTGCAGGAGCAGAAGGACCTGGGGGTATAAGTCATCCAAGCTGGTGGAATTGGTGTAGAGAGCGGTTAATAAAGCATACAGTGTCCTCGGCTTTAGTGATAGAGGCATAGAATACAAGAACAAGGAGGTCATGTTGAACTTGTATAAGACACTAGCCTTAGCTGAAATACTGAGTCCAGTTCTGGGCGCACACTTTAGGAAAGATGTGAAGGCATTGGAGAGATTATGGAAAAGATTCATGAGAATAGTTCCAGGGCTGGGGCAGCACAGTGGTGCAGTGGTTAGCACTGCAGCCTCACTGCTCCAGAGACATGGGTTTGATTCTGGGTACTGCCTGTGCGGAGTTTGAAAGTTCTCCCTGTGACCACGTGGGTTTTCACCGGGTGCTCTGGTTTCCTCCCACAGCCAAAGACTTGCAGGTTGATAGGTAAATTGGTCATTCCAAATTATTCCCAGTGGTGGCAGGGATTACTGCAGGGTTAGGATCAATGAGTGGTTGTTGTTCAGCACAGACTTGGTGGGCCAAATGGCCTGTTTCAGTGCTGTATCTCTAAATAAAAAATAAATAAAAATAAATGAGGAACTTCAGTTATGAAGATAGATTGGAGAAGTTAGGACTGTTTTCCTTGGAGAAAAGAAGGCGAAGAGGAGATTTCATAGTGGTATTCAAAATGATGATGGGTGTGGACAGAGTGGATAGGGAGAAACTGTTCCCACTTGTGAAAGGATCGAGAACGAGAGGGCACAGATTTAAAGTCATTGGTAAAAGAAGCAAAAGCGACATGAGGAAAAACTTTTTCACGCAGCGAGTGGTTAAAGTATGAACTGCCTGAGAATGTGATGGAGGCAGGTTCAATTGAAGAATTCAAAGGGGAATTAGACTGTTATCTGAAAAGGAAGAATGTGCAGGATTATGGGGAGAAGACGGGGAAGTGACATGAGGTGAATTGCTCATTTGGAGAGTCAGTGCAGACACGATGGGCCAAATGGCCTCCTTCGGGGCAATAACAATTCTGTGATTCCAATATTCAAGACATTTATATATAATAAAAGCAAAATACTGCGGATGCTGGAAATCTGAAATAAAAACAAGAAATGTTGGAAATACTCAGCAGGTCTGGCAGCATCTGTGGAGAGAAAAGCAGAGTTAACGTTTCAGGTCAGTGACCCTTCTTCAGAAATAATAAATATTAGAAATGTAAAAGGTTATCAGCAAGTAAAGTGGGGGTGGGGCAAAGGAGAAGGTGTAAATAGGACAAGGTCACAGAATAGCTGACCAGAAGGTCATGGAGCAAAGGCAAACGATATCTTAATGGTGTGTTGAAAGACAAAGCATTGGTACAGCGTGATGCCACTACCAAACGCATCTTCCCCTCCCTTCTCCTGTCAGCCTCATTAGTTCTGTGAATAATACAATGATTTAATAGACAAAGTTTTGAAACATTCCTGCCCATAAATCTTGGTAACAGAGAGTGTGTGGATCTCCTGACTCAGAATGTTTAATGGATACAGTCCTCAGATCCGACAAGGAACCCCTGAACATCCACAGTAAAGACAGTGTGGATGAGGAAATGTAAGAGCCGGGAGCTGAAACTCAGGGACGGCCGAGCTCTCCTGTCATTGAGCTTGTGTGTCTGCTCTGCTCGCCGCACTTCCGGCTCTACTTTGTTTCCAATGAAAAGATGAAAAGGGCCGTTCGGTTTTCCTCTCACTGACAGCATGTTTCACTTGGGTTAATATAACCCGGGACTTTTGCTGCTGAAATGAATTCTGCAAGGTCCCAGCAAACACACCGGCTCCCTCCTTTCTCCCCTCTTTCTATCGGATTGTTTTACCAGGAGGGGCTCAATAATAACAAACCCCCTGCAGGGAATGACCGCAAATTGAGCATCTAAATGGGGCAAGTGGGCAGCTTTCTGGGTTCTAGGTTCCCCCTACCCCGCCCCTCCCTCCCTCCAGTCCAAGCCCCTCTTCACTTTCTTTGGGACTTTGATGAGGGTGAAATGGGGAAAGTTCCCATTGATGTTTGAATGCTGAATTGCTGCAGAGATCTGCGCACGCGCGCTGTAGCCCCGCCTCCTGTGAGACGTCACAATGAGGAGTGGAGCGCATGCGCAGACTTTCCCCAACCCAGTCTGTGAGGCCATTCACTCAATCAGGGCAAGATGCTTTAAATCAGCTGCTAATGGAGACTTCCCGGGCCCGGGGGAAGGGAACAAACAGCATCTGCTTCCAGCAGCCACTGCTTTGGGAGCGTGTCCGCAGATGTGCTCAGAGATTAGCATTGAGTGGTGGGAAGTTGAGGGGGAGTCGGGGAGTGTTTGTAACAGACACTGTGGAGCAGGAGCTGCTCCCGGAACATGGAGTGAGCCGGGGACACGGGGAAGGGAGAGTTAATTCTCGGACAGTGTCTGTACAGGCTCAGGGAGACACAATGGGAAGAAATCACTATTGAAAATCACTGACAATTTCACCACCCAAAGGAGAGGGAATTTTCCTGCTTTAGTTCCAGTCTCTCACTGTTTGTTGGATTGTGAACAGTGGAGGAAAAATAGCCGCAAAATAACGATGTGGACAGTTAGACAAAGAACATTTATTGCAGACACCAGGTGAGAAGTGTGAAAGGCACATTTTAAATAGTGGCTGCTTGTTTTCCGTTGAAATAGAAATGTGACTGTGTAAAGGTCACTGCTCTATCGGACAGTCCCAGTCATTGAGCAGTGCAGGACTTGTGTTGTTTCTGAATGTCACAAACTTGTTGTAAAACCTGGTAAACAGAAGCTGAATGCTGCAGTACTGCAGTGGAGTCAGACACTGACACTGTTTGTGTTCCTGGTTTTCATTTCGCGATTGTTCATAATGATTATTATTGGGACGATTACATTGATCGCTTTTGTATCTTCTATCTCACCAGTTCTTTCATTCCTGCAGGAAAATACATGAAGGAACCTGAATGGATGTGGTGATTCCTGGACACAAGGAAAAGTGCAGTGATCTCGTTCCAACACACAGTCGGTACAGGATCACTCCCAAAGCACAGAGATACTGCCAGCTCATCAGTTCCACTGGAACAAACAAAAGAAGTAGTCAGACAGACACTGATCCCAAAGTCGAGAGACACATTTTCAATCCAACAGTCAAACAACAGCAGGAGAGACAGAAGTTGTTTCCATTTCACTCCAATTCAGTACAGCTGACAGGTTGATACATCAATCGCAGTCCAAAAACAAACTCACTATCAGATCTCAATAAACTCTGTCACCATGGTTACATTTTAAATATAAAATCTGAAATAGAACAGACAAAATTTACATGATTGAAAGGTACAGAATGAATGCAAGGAGGCTTCAAGGGGATTTGGACAGGCTAAGTGAATGGGCTAGAACATAGCAGATGGAATATCATGTGAATAAGTGTGAAGTTCTCCACTTTGGTAGAATAAACAGAAAGACAGAGTATTTCTTAAATGGTGAGAGGCTGGGAAGTGTTGATGTCCAAAGGGACCTGGGTGTCCTTGTTCATGAGACACTAAAAGTTAGTGTGCAGGTGCAGAAAGCAATTAAGAGGCAACTGGTATGTTGGCTTCATTGAAAGGGGATTTGAGTGCATGAGTAAAGATGTATTGCTTCAATTGTATAAAGTCTAGATGAGACCGCACCTGGAATATTCCGTACAATTTTGGTTTCCTTATCTAAGGAAGGATAGACTTGTCATAGAGGGAGTGCAACGGAGATTCACCAGACTAATCCCCTGGGATGGTGGGGTTGTCTTCTGATGAGAGACTGCAGAAACTGGGCCGAAATTCTCTGGAGTTTTGAAGAATGAGAGGTGATCTCATTGAAACTTTCAAAGTTCTTACAGGGTGTCGCAGGGGAGATATGGATAGGATGTTTCCTCTGTCTAGTGCGTCTAGAACAAGGGGACACAGTCTCAGAATAAGGGCAGGCCATTTGAGACTGAGATGAGCAGGAATTTCTTTGCTCAGAGGGTGGGAAATCTGTGGAATTCTTTATCCCAGAGGGCTGTGGAGGCTCAATCATTGAACATATTCAAGACAGAAATCGATAGATTATGGCATAGAGGTAGATGATCAGCCACAATCTGTTTGAATGGTGGAGCAGGCTCGATGGGCTGAATGGCCGAATGCCCCTATTTCCGATGAATCCCATAATGTACATCAGACGTTAGACCATGTTATGCATTACATACCAGTTCAAAAATCCCACAGAGATTAAGACTGAAAGATACAGTATCAATTCCATTACTACAAAATGAAGGACTTGGAGCTTGCAGACCAGCCCATGTATAAGATTGAAAGTTAAATTTTCATTCACAATCGTTTTCACAGAACTGAATATTAAATACCAATCCACAACTTGTACAGGACTACCAAATAAAACCTACAACTGTAAAATACAGTTAATCCATATTTTAAATTAAACACAAGGCAAACAAATATTGATACATTAAGAGAGAGGGAAACAGTGAAAGCGAAGCGGAGCATAAAGAGCCCAGGAGAGGGAGAAAGATTTCACTCGGAGAGCAGGGAACAGCGAGAGCAGACGTCAAAAAAGGCAAAGGAATACACAATTAACGGGAGAACACTGAATGGTGTCGAGGAAGTGAGAGACGTTGGAGTGAATGTCCACAGATCCCTGAAGTAGCAGGACAGGTCAATAAGGTGGTTCAGCTGGTATATGGAATCCTTTCCTTTATTAACTGAGGTACAGAATATAAGGGTGATCTGGGTGTCCATGTCAATAAGTCACTGAAAGCTAACATGCAGGTGCAGCAAGTAATTAGGAAGGCTATTGGTATGTTAGACTTTATCACAAGAGGATTTGAGTACAGGAATAGTGAATTCTTGCTTCAATTGGAAAGAACCTTGCTTAGACCGCACTTGGAGTACTGTGTGCAGTTTTGGTCTCCTTACCTTAGGAAGGATATTATTGCCACAGAGGGAGTGCAACAAAGGTTAATCAGACTTGTTCCTGGGATGGTGCGAATGTCCTATGAAGAGAGATTGGGGAAACGGGCTGTATTCTCTGGAGTTTCAAAGAATGAGAGGTGATCCCATTGAAACCCACAAAATACTTAAAGGACAGTCAGGGTAGATGCAGCTAAGATGTTTCTCCTGGTTGGGGAGTCGAAAACCAGAGGGTGCAATTTCAAAATAAGGATGAAACCACTTAGGACAGAGATGAGGAGAAATGTTGTTACTCAGAGGGTTGTGAATCTTTGGAATTCTTTACCCCAGAGGGCTATGGAAGCTCAGTCATTGAGTATGTTTGAAGCAGAGATTGACAGATTTCTAAATACAAATGACATAAGGGAATATGAGGAAAGTGTGGGGAATTAGGCATTGAAGTGGATGATCAGCCATGATCATATTGAATGGTGGGGCAGGCTCGATGGGCTGAATGGCCGACTCCTGCTCCTATGTTCCTATGTTCCTAACTCCACATGATCGGTGAGGCACAGCTTCAGGCCGACTTGGTGGGTGGTGCAAACTGATATCACTGCTTCTGGTCTTCACCAGAACAGAGAGTGAGATGGAACATTGATCATCAAACAGACTGTGAGAGAATACAACAGAATAAAACACATGGAGAGACACTGTGGAATAACAAATAGATTTGATTGGAATGTTGAATTTTGATTGGAATAGATAAAACAGCAGATTAAATTGGGATTCTCATCATTATATTGATCTGGGACAGAAAAGAGAAACTGGTGGGAAGAAGGAAGAAAAGAAAGGATGGAACTGTTCAGTTTTTCTGAGTTTTTTCACCCACCCATCAAAGCTGGATTTTAAAAAAAGATGCAAATAACGAAGAATTTCACCAAAAAGGGAGATTAAATGCTGCCGAAACCTTGGATCGAATGATGCCCCAACAGATCACCTGTTTAACTGTCTCCTCACTGGGGGATTTCAATCAGTGAGTAATATTATTCTCTACCTTTTTTTTTGTTAAATGAACCCAGAACTGTCACTTGGAGTTAATATCTGTTTTTCCACTCCTGAATAACAAAAGTGTGAATTTCTCAATATTTTTTGGACACATTTCCTGCTGGAAGAACTAAGAACTCTTTTCTAATTTACACAATACTATGTACACACTCATCAAGCCTCCGAAGCTAGCATCCTTGGTGCTGCTCTCTCTTCCAAACCTCATCTCATGTGACTGTTACATCAGCACTCTGACAGTGGGAGGGGTTGATCCCACTGTCTTCAGCATTAACCCTTTACATCCTTATACTACACTGTCTGTTCAAAAAAATTGGGTGGAGGGAACCTCTTTCATTTATTGAAACACCAACAGCTGCCAGTTGAAAATCAACTCAACCCATCAGAGAGAGAGAGAGAGAGTGAGAGACTGTCAGAGAACTTCCTGCATCCAGTCCTGACCCTGTCACACTCAGCAGATGCTCACCCAGACCCCACTCTCATCAACACTGAATACTGTTACCGAGACCCTTCAAATACTGTTTATAAAAAGGTAGAACAGGTCAAAGTTCACACAGCTGTATTGAATAGAACAAAGTTTAATATTTTCTCACCGTCTGTCGGTAACCACATGAGACATAGGTTTTCTTATTTGCTTCCTTTGATTTTTCTTGTTCCTGACTGACAAATATTCCAAACCTCGGATCAACCCTCCCACTTGCGTCATGTCCCAGTCACGGTTGAAAGCAACACATAACGACACAAACACTCTGAAACAGACAACGCAGTCACACTTTCCTTCAGTGAGATTAATGTCGAGCTGTTTTCCAGGTTGAATGTAACTGTGAACAAACTTCTATCAAAGAAGTTGCCTTTGGCGTATCAGCACTGAATTTCTGTGCAAGGAGGAACAGCCATTCCAAACTCACATCCTTCACAAAGGCTGTTTTCTCCTGTGACTGAAATTCATTATGTAATTTGAATTCGAAGTCAAATTTCACAAGACAGAAATGTAAATGAAAGATAAGGAAGCTTCTAAAGCACACTGCAAATGTGCAATAAGACTCTGCTGGGAGTTGAACCCAGGATCTCCTATTTACTAGACAGGGGCTGTAACCAACTAAGCTACAGAGCCAGATTGAAAAGGCTTGCGCAGTTGAAATCAGAGAAGGGCACTATTTATTCTCATCCCACTTCTCCACTGGTCACAACATATTTTAACTTTTCCCACTTCCTGATACAGTCGATCATATACTGTATTTTTCCCAGAACTGAGAATGAATGTTTTGGAAGTAAATACATAATTCAATTTTTTCCAAAAGTTTACAGAATACAACATGTGAGTAATATTCCCCATTGCTTTCTCAGCACTGATGGACTGTGAAGCGGGAGACAGCCAGAAGTCCCACTGAGCCGCACTGACCCTGTGCTGAGAAGGAAATGAGATAAAGTTCAATTCTTCGCAGCAAGATGCTGCAGAGAGATAAGAGTCCTGAATCAAAGTGAGACTTTCTCATACTGTTGTTGAATTTCACGTCAAACAATCCTTGTACTCTCTGCTAATGAAGCCTAAAAAAAGGGAAAAACTGAATGGCACTCAAACTCACAACCCTGAGATTAAAAGTCTCATGTTCGACTGACTGAACTGTCACTTCTACTCGGTCTCTTATTGGATGGATGCAACTGTATGCTCCAACGCTGGGGCAGCTTTCAAATCCTCCCATGGATCCACATGTCAGACTGAGTTCCATGTTGCAGACTCAAGCAAAGGAAATTTGCTCACTTCCAAAACTATCAGTGAGTTGAAGCTTATTACGATCAACATCATCAGAGGTCAGAACTACCTGGTGAAAGAAAACACCCTGAAGAAGGATCCACAATTATTCAAACAAATCGACAAAGTGAAAAACAAAAAAATCGATGAGTTAATCCAAGACAAACAACAGAAACACAGAAGAATTCCATTCCATACCAGAACCCAGTCCTGTTGTTTTTGGATCCAGCTCTCAGTTACTGCTTCACCTTCATACACACACTTGGCAATCTGTACATTTAGTTCATTTCAATTTTGTCAACAGGCTCTTTGAATCCAGTTCTCTGGTCCTCAAACAGGCTCCGTGTGAAAGTCAACTCCGCTTTTTGTAAGGCTGCAACCAATCGATGACCTTCAACTAAAAATGCAAATGAAGTAGGAGTCATGCAGGATTAGAAACTAGGATCTCTCACATGCTATCCAATTACACATCGAAAATGAAAACCATACCCCTGGACCAACAAGACACTATAAAGAGCCTTATTTTTAGCACTCTTTAGAACTGTGTCATTAAGTATATATTGCCTCTCCCGATCCCTTCTGCGAAAGTCTATCACCTCACACTAGTCACTATTAAATTCTATCTGCCACCTGTCTGCCCATTCTGCTGGCCTATCTCTGTCCTGTTGCAGGCAGTTCATTTCATCCTCACTATTTACCACTCCTCCAGGTTTGGTGTTATCAGCATATTTTGAGATTCTACTCTATTTTCCAAGATCCTAGTCATTTACATATAGCAGAAAAAGCAGTGGTTCTCGCAGTGACCATTGGAGAACACCCACTGTCGAACATCCTCCAGTCTGACAAAGAACCGTTTACTATGATTCGCTATTTTCTGTCCTTAAGGCAATTTTCTATCCAATTGGACAGGGAGTCTCCTATTGCATGAACCTCACTTTTGTTAACCACCCTTTTATGTGGTACCTTAGAACAGTACAGCACAGTACATTCCCTTCGGCCCACGATGTTGTGCCGACTCTTTAACCTACTCTAAGATCAAACTACCTACATGCCCTTCATTCTACTATCATCCATGTACCTATCCAAGAGTCGCTTAAATGCCCCTAATGTATCTGCTTCTTCTACCACCGCTGGCAGTGCATTCCACGCACCCACCACTCTCTGTGTAAAGAACCTACCTCTGACATCTCCCCTAAACCTTCCGCCAATCACCTTAAAATTATGCCCCCTGGTGATAGCCCTTTCCGCCCTGCGAAAAAGTCTCTGGCTATCCACTCTATCTATGCCTCTCATTAAGTGGTACACCTCTATCAAGTCACCTCTCATCCTTCTTCGCTTCAATGAGAAAAGCCCGAGCTCCCTCAACCTTTCTTCATAAGACATGCCCTCCAGTCCAGGCAGCATCCTGGTAAATCTCCTCTGCACCCTCTCTAAAGCTTCCACATCCTTCCTATAATGAGGCGACCAGAACTGAACACAATATTCCAAGTGTAGTCTAACCAGGGCTTTATAGAGCTGCAGCATAGCCTCGCGGCTCTTAAACTCAATCCCCTTCTCATCCATTCTTAATCCATCCATCCATCCTTTCTTAAAATCCATATCAACAACATTCGCTGCATCATCTTCCTGTTAGTTCATCAAAAAATGCAGTTAGTCAAGCATGAACTCCCATTTATAAATCCATGCTCACTCTCCTTAATTAACTCAAATCTCTCCAAGTGACTGTTGATTTTTTTCCCTAATTATTGTTCCTAAAACCTTACTCACGACTGCTGTTAATCTAACTGGCCTGTAGTTACCTGGATTGTCCTTACACCCTTTGTTGAAATAGCAAGTCACATTTGCCACTGTTCAATCCTCTGGCACCTCCACAGTGCTTTTTGGGAGGGTGTTCCTGGTTTTTGACCCTGCAACAGTGAAGGAATGGCGGTATAGTGCCAAGTCAGGATGGTGTGTGACTTGGAGGGGAACTTGAAGGTGGTAATGTTCCCATGCGTCTGCTGCCTTTATCCTTCTAGGTGGTAGTGTTTGTGGGTTGGAAGGTGCTGTTGAAGGAGGCTTGGCAAGTTGCTGCAGTTCATCTTGTAAATGTTACACACTGCTGCCACTCTGCACTGTTGCTAGAGGGAATGAATGTTTAAGGTGGTGGATGGGGTGCCAATCAAGTGGGCTGCTTTGACCTGATGGTGTCAATCTCTTGAGTGTTGTTGGAGCTGCACTCATCCAGGCATGAGTATTCCATCACATTTCTGACTTGTGCCTTGTAGGTAGTGGGCAGTCTTTGGCGAGTCAAGAGATGAGTTAGTCGCCACAGAGTTCCCAGCCTCATGACCCGCTCTTGTAGTTGTAGCTGTAGTTGTAGTAGTAATAGGCAATCGTCCGTCTCAGAAGACGATGGGCTACGCCCGGGGTGTACGTCACTTCTGTATTAAGCATCGTTTGTTGTGGCTGTCGAGGACGACTCGTGAGTGACAATCCCTTCCACAGCTGGTACAGATGAATATCATTGGCCCGAGGTCGACTGATAATTTTTCCTTCCTCTGAGCTCTCTTTGCCCCCAACTGGTCATTTCTTTTGTCCTCTGCTTTTCCCATGGTCTTCCTGAATGCCTTTTTCCAGGAATTCCAGTCAGCAGGAAGGACTTCCCATGCATCGACTCCAATCTCAGTCTGCTTGAGATCTCGCTTGCAGATGTCCTTGTATCATAGACGTGGGTGACCTGTTGGTCTCGTGCTGATAGCAAGCTCACCAAAGAGTGTGTCTTTGGCAAAGCGACCGTCATCCATTCAGCACACATGACCCAGTCAACAGAGTCACCGCTGACTCAAGAGGGCAAACATGCTGCAGATCCCTGCACGCTGGTGTACTTCTGCATTCGGCACTCTGTCCTGCCAGGAGATGCCCAATATCCATCTGAGACAGCGGAGGTGGAAGCTGTTCAGCTGCTTTTCTTGAATTGCATAAGTTGTTGATGCTTCTCTCCTATAAAGGAGGGTGCTGAGAACACAAGCCTGGTACACGCAGAGCTTTATATTTTCGATCAGTTTGCTGTCGGTTCACACTCGTCTTCTCAACTTTGACATGACAGCTGCAGCATTGACAATCCTGGTGCTGATTTCAGCATCAAGGGACAGATTGCTGGTGATTGTTGATCCAAGGTATGTGAAGCTGTTGACAACCTCCAAAGTGAGGCTGTCGATGTTGATGGAAGGTGGAGTCTCTACGTCCTGGCCCATAACTTTGATCTTCCTGATGCTGATCATCAGTCCAAACTCCTTGCAGGCCAGGGATAAGCGATCTACAAGCTGCTGCAAGTGAACTTCATTATGGGATTTCAGCACAGCGTCATCAGCAAACAGCAACTCACGGACTAGGAATTTACCCACTTTGGTCATGGCGCACAGTCTTGCCAAGTTGAACAGCTTGTCGTCAGCTCTGGTATGCAGGTGGACATCCCCCATCTGAGTCACTGAAAGTGTAAAATAGCAGAATGGAGAAGAGTATGCTAATTGTAAAGATGTGAGCTGTGAGGAGCTTACAACCTGCTTTACTCCACTGCTGATCTTGAAAGTGTCTGATGTTGCTCCTTTGTAACTGACGGAACTGTGCATGTTTCGTGGAAAGAAATGACGCCCAAGAGTTCAGGAGGGCAGCCTAGTTTCCACAGCAGTTTGAAGAGTCCGTCTCTGCTGACAAGATCGAAGGCCTTGGTGATGTCGATAAAGACAATGTATTGTGGTCTGTACTGTTCACAGTACTTCTCCTGTAACTGCCGACGTGAGAAAATCATGTCGACTGTCGATCTACCAGCTCTGAAGCTGCACTGAGACTCAGGATAGATGTGTGATGCCAGGGTCTTCAATCTGGTCAGAGCAATGTGAGCAAAGACCTTCCCCACAATACTTAGCAAGCAGATGCCTCGGTAATTTCTGCAGTCACTGCGATTTCCCCCTTATTTTTGGACAAGGTGACAATATTTGCATCACGTATGTTTTGAGGTGCAGATCTTTCCTTCCAACAGAGACACAGAAGTTCATGGAGATGCTGCAGCAGAGCCGCTTTTCCACTTTTGATGATTCCAGGTGGAATAACATCATTTCCCGGGGCTTTACTACTGGCAAGACGGTCAATGGCCTTGTTGAGCTCCACTATGGAGGGCTCACTGTCCAGTTCCTCCATGACAGGGAAGTCTGGAATGGCGCTGAGAGCTACTTCAATGACAATGTTCTCCGTTATGTAGAGTTCAAGGTAATGCTCCACTCACCTTTCCATCTGCTTGTTAGGTTCAGTGATGATCACCCCTCTCTTTGTCTTCAAAGGTGCTGATTTAGTTACTGCTGGTCCCATTGCTTTCTTAATTCCTTCATACATCCCTCTAGCATCCCCGGATTCAGCAGCAGATTGTATGCTGTTGCAGAGTTTTAACCAGTATTGATTAACCAGCAGTGCCGAGCAGTTTTTTTTTAAATTTATAAAATATACTTTATTCATAAAAATCTGTAAAAAATACATTACTAAAGAGTTTCAAACAGCACCAAGTCAAAAAATGCAAACAGCACAAGGGAGATCAGTTTCCTTCAATACAATCATGAGTTGCCTCACAGCCCTTCCATTTCATTTGTCATGCCATGGACATTTTTACATTTTACAGCAAATGAAAATTTTCCCAATACAGTTCGAGGGGTTTCTGATGGATCCAGCCCCTCAGTTCAACTTGGTGGGGGGACCATACACTGTGGTCTTTCCCCATTGAGCCTTTGCTGCGGCTGCCCCAAGCTGTCGGGCGTCCCTCAGCACGTAGTCCTGGACCTTGGAATGTGCCAGTCTGCAGCATTCGATCATGGACAACTCTTTGCTCTGGAAGACCAGCAAGTTTCGGGCAGACCAAAGAGCATCTTTCACCGAATTGATAGTCCTCCAGCAGCAGTTGATGTTTGTCTCGGTGTGCGTCCCTGGGAACAACCCGCAGAGCACAGACTTCTGTGTTACAGAGCTGATTGGGATGAACCTCAACAAAAACCACTGCATCTCTTTCCACACCTGCTTTGCAAAGACACATTCCAGAAGGAGGTGGGCCGAGCAGTCTGCAAAGACCTGTTTCTGGAAGCTCTGAGAGCATCGAGATTTTGTTTGCTGGGGACTGGTTTGTAGTTCATGAGGATTCTCCTCTTAGTTGCAATAACTGACTCCATTTCAGTCCAATAAGCCTCAAACCAGTCAGCATTCCTCCCATCTCTTTTTCCATACACACTGAGTGCATTGTTGTTTGAAAGTGCCTGATCAAGGATGTTGAGGAACTCCTGGGTCCTTTCTGGATCAGTGGTTCGGCGGTTGTTGATCTGAGGACGACCTTTCTTCATGGATGGGTGAAGCTTCCTTGTCTGAAGCCTGACCTTGTTACACACCAGGGAGTGATCAGTGTCACAGTCAGCACTGTGATAGCTGCGAGTGATGAGGACACTGCTGAGGGTGGTAGGTCTGGTGATGATAAGGTCTAGCTGGTGCCAGTGGCGTGATCTCAGATGTCTCCAGGACACCCTGTGGCACAGCTTGACCTGGAAGTAGCTGTTCATCACACAGAATCCATGGTGACAGCATAGCTCCAGCAACCTCTGTCCATTTTTGTTCATCTTGCCAAGCCCCTGGTGCCCTATGCTCGTTGGCCAAGCTGTAGTCAGTACCCAAGCTTGTGTTGAAGTCTCCCAGAAGGTACAAACCCTCGGTGCTGGGAATTCTACTGATGGCAGAGTCAAGTATCACATAGAATTGATCCTTGACATCTAGGGTGGAGGTGAGTGTCGGGACATAGGTGCACATGAGATTAACTGGGCCCGCGCTTGTTGACAAGTGAAGAGTAGGAAGTGTCTCTGAGCCAACTGTGGGGGGGTGGGGGGGGGGGGGTCACTCATCGCAAGAAGCATGTTTTTTACTGTGAAACCCACTCCAGGCTCACGAGTTGCCTCTTGGGCATTCCCCTTGCCAGAAGAAGGTGTAGTGTTTCTCTTTGAGGGATCCACTTTGAACGAGTCTAGTTTCCTGCAGAACAGCAATGTCCACATTGAGTCTTGTGAGTTCTTTGTACTTCACAGCTGTCTTGTGTGTGTCATCAACCTGCAGAAGGTTGTCGGTAAGGCCAGGACACATGGTCCTTAGATTCCAGCTTGTGATGCGAAGGACTGGTGTCTTCTTTGTTAAGTTTGTCTTGCCTGGTGCACAGATTATCGATCCACCTGTTGAGAGATGACTCTCTGAGCTCCAAGCACCCATTGAAGCAAGCAGGTTGTGGCAGGATAGCAACTAACTGACTGGGGTTACCCAGCTTGGAGTAGGTGGTAGTTATCCAATGAGATCTGATGTTCTCTACCACTGTCGGAAGTAACCACTGGTGCTCATACTCTACACCAATTGAATGAGAGCTTATAATCGGTAACTGTTTCTTCCCATGTTGTGTTAATGTTTAACCACAAAGTTGGAGTGTCCTCTCATGGGCAAATAGTATGGAGACCCTGAACATCAGGACCCCCTCTCAGCATTGCTAGTATTGTCCAAAGGAAAGGGAAAATCCAGAACTGTTTGGTAACAGCTCTGCTACAGGAGTTGCTGGAAAACTGCCTGATAAGTAACAGGTAACCGCCTACGGGACTCCACTCCGGAATTACTGCCCAGGTTTTCTCCCTAAGCCTTCTTCTCTCTCAAGACACCCACAGGGAAGTGAGACTTTTTGCCCGTAGATGGGGCTCTGTTTCTTGGCATCAGGATGGAACCACACACCAGTGGGCCTGCATGACATGCACAAGGATATCGCACACTGCCCCATCCCTGTGACAGCTCAGAGAGATACCCTGATGATAATACACCCCACAGGAACACCACAAACAGCCCCCTCCCCAGGACAGCTCAGAGTCAGACACTGCACACACTGCAACAACAGTGACATTACTGTATTAGTCCCTCCATTCTGAAAAACAAGCATTCACCCTACTTTATGCTTTCTGTCCCTCAGCCAATTTTGTATCCACGCTGCCACTGTCCCTTTAATCCCATCTGCTCGAATTTTGTTAACAAGTCTATTTTATGGTACTTTTTAAAACACAATTTTGAAGTCCAGACACACACCATCAACCTCACCACCCTGGTCAACTCTGTGTGAAACTTCATCAAAGAAATTAATTAATTATTTCAGACACAATCTTCTGTTAACCAAACTGTACTGGCTGTCATTTATTAGCCCATGTTCTACCAAGTGACAATTAATTTACTCCTGGATAATTGCCTCTAAAAGTTTCCCCACCACCGACATTAGAGTAACTGGTCTGTACTTCCTGGGTTTATCTCTCTTTTTAAACAGGGCTGTAAAATTAGCAATCCTTGCAGACTTATCTTTCAGTTCTGGAAAGTCTATTGTGGACAATCACTTTGGGCATGACTTTAACCAATAAGGCAACAGGATAATTGTTTAATAAGTCCAGAACTTGTATTGAGAGTAAAATAGTACTTAATAATTGAAAGTAAAATTATACTTAACAAACTTGGGGAATATAACTTTGCAGCTCTAGCAGGTGTGCGTACTGGTCGAGCTTGGTCTCAGAGTGTCACGGTCCTCTTTGTCCAGTCTAGATCCCTCATCAGGTGGAGAACCTTGTTGATGATCTGAGCCTTTACCCCTGAGAGCTTCTAGTGTTCCTGCACACTGAAACCTTACAAGATCCCTACTTTTAACCCCTGGATGGCCATCACACCACCTTGTAAAATAATAATTGCTCCTATCTGTTGCTAGGTACATTTAATTAGTTCTTAATGACGTCTTCCACGAACAGTCACCTATCCTCGGCATCTCAGACATGAGTACAATGGAGTGGTTTCACACTGTCTCCCAATCTGATCTGAAACAAGTTTCCTATTCATTAAATCGAGACTCTTGAAGGTCACGATGTACCAGACCATGGGTTTTATCAGGGGTCCTAGAAAAGTCCATTGTTTGAATACATTTAGCTGAAACTGCCCTTTCCCACAAAGACACAGAAACTCACAGTAATTAGATTGAACAAACTTTAAATGAAAACCCATTCTCTCTAAAATATTTATTGATTCATTAATTATAACTCAATCAAGGTTCATTACTTTTACAATCATCTGTTTCAGGATGGGTAGCTACTCATTAATTATACAGGATATAAACATTAGTACTGAACACAAAATGGTTCCTTTGGTCATGTGTTAATTATAAAATGGCTTTCGTAACGTTGTTAGTTTTGACAATGGATACATTATAAAAATGGTCAAGTTAAACTAAGATCGAGCTACCCAATCTTACCTCCATCCTCCAGTCCTCTGGCATCATTCGCATATTCGAGGAGGATAGAAAGATTGTGGTTCGTGTCTCCGCTATTTCCACCCTTACTTCCCTCAGCAACCCAGGATGCAGCCCATCCAGACCGGGTGACCTTTCTACTGTGAGCACTGCTAACCTTGTTATTGTCTCCTCTTTATCTATTTTCATCCCCTCCAAATTCTCCACTTCCTCCTCCTTTACTGTGACATTTGCAGCATCCGTTTGTTTTGTGATGACAGATGAAATGTACTTAATTGGTACCTCAGCCACACCCTCTGCCTCCACAGGATCTCCTAATTGACCCACCCTTTCATTGACTGTCCATATGTTTGGTAAAAGACTTCAGTGTTCCCAGTTATGTGACCTGCTAATCTTTTCTCATACATCTTGCTGATCTCTTTGACTTTTTCAGCTCTCCTCTGTACTTTCTGTATTCTGCTTGTTTCTCTACTGCATATGAGTCCTCACATGATTTTTCAGTGAATGGTTTTTGAACTATTTTGTAAAAGGATTTAGTTTTGTAAATTTCTCCCTAGCTCCCCTCATGGTCAGGCAGAAAGTTTAACTGCTGTGTTTTCAAACAGCAACAGCTTTATTTGAAAAGCCATTATGACAGGATTCCGGGTTTTAATCCAGTCACAAATCTGGTTCTCATGTCTTGTGGCTCCAGCTGTCACATGACCTGTCAGAGGATGACCTCATAATTGACCCAGTCATGGAGCTGTGGGTTGATGTTTAAATTGTTTCAAAATAATTTTCCAGAAGGACAATCAAAATGAATCGATATATAAAAGGTAGATTTTGTGAATTTGTGCTCCCAGTGGAAATTCCTGCAGAGTCTGCTGGTTTTCATATCCCCAATTCCCCACAGGAAGCTCTGTGCTCGGAGTCTGTATTCACTACATCAACATTATACAGAATCATTTCATGGGAGACCCCAGTGTGAATTGTAGGCAGGTGGGTCAGTTTTAACTTTCAAAGTAACACAGAAGCAAAATACTGCAGATACTGGAAATCTGAAATAAAAACAGAAAATGATGGAAATACTCAGCAGGTCTGGCAGCATCTGTGGAGAGAGAAACAGAGTTAACGTTTCAGATCTGTGACCTTTCATCAGAACTGAGCTGAAATTGTCTGAGTGACTGAGATTGTGGAATCAATTTCAGGGTCAAAGACATTGTATTTGGTAAGGATAGGAAGATGGAGATTATTAAGTATAGTGCAAAATTATAGATGCTTTTACATTATTTTGATCAAAATTGATTTAAACTTTGTGCTCATGAATCCTATCTTTTGATCACAATGACACTGATAACAATGGAAAAAGCAAGACTTGCATTTCACGACTTTTCAAGTGTAGTCACTCATCAGTACAATAGAGTACTCTGCAATAAAGATGTATAAGAGTCCCACCACACAACTGCCAGACGATGACCATCCCAAACAAGAGAGAATCTAACCATCTCCCTTTGACATTCAATGGCATTACCATCGCTGAATCCCCCACTATCAACAACCTGGGGGTGAGCATTGAGCAGAAACTGAACTGCAGTAGCCATATAAATATTATGGCTACAAGAGCAGGTCAGAGACTAGGAATCCTGCGGCAAGTAACTCACCTCCTGACTCCCCAAAGCCTGTCCACCAGTCAGGAATGTGATGGAATACTCTCCGCTTGTCTGGCTGGGTGCAGCTCCAACAATACTCAAGAAACTCAACAGGACAAAGCAGCCCGCTTGATTGGCACCCCATTTACAACTTTCATGCCCTCCATCACTGGCACACAGTGGCAGCAGTGTGTACCATCCACAAGATGCACTGCAGCAATGTGCCAAGGCTCCTTCGACAGCACCTTCCAAACCCGTGACCTTTATCACCAAAAGGACAAGGGCAGCAGATGCATGGGAACACCACAACCTGCAAGTTCCCCTCCAAGCCACACACTATCCTGAATTATAACTGTATCACCGTTCCTTCACTGTTGCTGGGTCAAAATCCTGGAACTCTCTTCATAACAGCAGTACATGGACTACAGTGGTTCAAGAAGGCAGCTCAGCACCACCTTCTCAAGGCAATTAGGGATGGATAATAAATGCTGGCCCAGCCAGCAACACCCACCTCCCATGAATGAATTAAAAAATGATAATATCCTGTAATCCTCCAAAGTAGAAAATACAGATGGAAATGAAAAATAATAAAACACAGTCAGCATGGATTTCACAAAGAAAGACTTGATTAACCTTATCTTTGAAAAATCAACAGCAAGAGTAATATAGCAGATGTAGAAGAGTTTAAGTTAATAAAGCCTCATCCATTTATGTGCTTGAACCATCAAATTGTGGGTGAACAAACAAACACACTAACTGACAGAGCTGCATGTTGTGCTTTCTAAATTACCCTAAAGTAGGGTGTTAATGAGTTAAAGCTTCAGGTTGCTGCAACCAGAATAGCCATTGTCCACTATCAGTTTTACTGTAATAAATAAAGGGTGGAACATTCATTGTGAATCTATAGAAACAGTCTGGTCCTGCACACTGCAGACACATCCACGTCATCACCAACCAGCTCTCCTATAATTGGTGCAGTTATTTGACTTTGCCCCATTAGCTCCATGGAATTACTTTCAAAAGATTTTAAATTACAAGCAGTTTTGTTAATGTTCAGCCTTTGAGAAGAAATCATTCCCTGGCCACAGTGGAGACAGCATTGAATATAAAACAGTAGATTACCAGGTAACACAGTGAAAGCTGATCAGCTATTCTATAATTACTTACTTTTCTTACTTTTGCTCTTGCTATTCAGTTTTTCATCATTTTCAGCTCCTGACTGTGGATATTATTGTGATTAAATGTGAAAAGATGCACTGTGTCTCAGCCCCGGTATATTGGCTCTTTCTCTGTACAGTGCTGTATACACTCAGATACTGACAGTGTCTCTCCCTCCCTCAACTTTCCAGCCCTGACGGTGCAGAAAGCGCTGCTCAAAGTTACACATTCTGACTGTTACAGTTGATTAGTGAGAGATTATTAACGTATCCTCCTGCAGCGCTGCCTCGGTTAATAACAGCAGATCTAAGTCACATTTCAGATACAGAAACAGACGCATCAATTATTCACTCTTTCCCAGAGTGTGTGAGGCCGGGACAAGCAGCAACATTCCAGCCCCACGCTCTGCAATTACCCAGCACCAGCAGAAAGCAGTGAATACAGATTCAATCAGTGGGTTAATGTCCATTACAGGGATGCAAGATTCCACGGCCCAGGACAAACATCCCCATATACCGAGAACAAGCTCAGGAAAACCCGGGGGAGTTAATATCCCAATCACTGAGCATTCCAGTAACATTGAACAAGTTCCTGAACTGAGTGAACCTTTCAAAGTACAGAAGTGATGACAAGGTCAAAAAGGTCTGAACAGTTGAGGTGACTGAGCGGTTTCAGCTTCTCTGTTCAGGTTGCAGCTTTCACTGGAGGCATGTGTTTAAATCCCACTTCTGACAACTTGATTTTCAGTTACTTTGCAGAGCTTCCTTGAAGGTTTGAGGTACAGTAAATACTGAGGAACTGTTTCTAACTGCTGAAAGGTCAATAACCGAAGGTTACAGATTTAAAGTGACTCACAAAACCAGAAGGAACTTGAGGAAAAATTCCTTTCTGCAACGTGTGGTTAGGATTTCAGTGATGTGGATAGATTGGAGAAGCTGGGGTTGTTCTCCTTAGAGAGGAGATTTGATAGAGGTGTTCACAATCATGAGGGGTCGTGACAGACCCGATAGAGAGAAACTGTTGGTAGAAGGATTGAGACTCAGGTAAAAGCTGTGGCTCAGTTGGTCACACTCACCTCGAAATCACAAGCTTCTGGGTTCAGATTTCACAGCTGACACTGCAGTGCAGCACTGAGGGTGTTGAAGGTGCTGCCTTTCAGGTGTGATGTTAAACCAAGACCTGGTCTGCATGTTTGGGTGAATGTAAAAGATCCCATGCTGCAATTTCAAACAAGTGAAGAGCAATTCTCCCTGGTGTTGTGATCAATATTTGCCCCTCAATCAGATCAGTTGGTCATTATCACATTGCTGTTTGTGGGTATTAGCTGCTGCATTTCTGACATTACAACAGTGATTACACTTCAAAAGTATTTCATTGTTTACAAAGTGCTTTGATATGTCCAGTGGTCTTGAAAGGTGCTATATAAATGCAAGTCTTTTCTTTCTTTATCACAACACATTGCAGTGTAAAAAATGGCTCTTCATGTCACCTCTGGTTCTTCTGCCAATCACCTGATATCTGTGTCCTCTGCTTACTGACCCTTTTACCACTGCAAACAGTTTCTCCTTATTTAAACTATTGAAAACCTCCATGATTTTGAACAAATGTGTCAAATCTCTTCTGAATTTTCTCTGCTGCAAGGAGAACAACCCCAGCTTCTCCAATCTCTCCACATAACTGAAATCCCTCACCCTGCTACCATTGTGGTAAATCTCTTTTTTATTCTTTCCTGGGATGTGGGCACTGCTGACACAATGTGATTCCTGTCAACGGAGCGGCCCGCTGACATCATCGGAGAGCGCCAAGCTGCTCATAGGCACAGCTACATCTTGCCAGGATTAAGTGGCACATGCACAGGATGATGTCATGGTTCAGCACCAACATCATCGCATATCCGCCCATGTTCCATCTTCGCACATTCACGCTGAAGTGTCATCGGGTATCCAGCCTCTCACTCAGCTGAAGGAAGCGGCTGAATGGGAGACTTTGAGGTTGGAGCTCTCCCCCCTCGGCCTTGACGCTTCTTCTCCTCAGCTGCTCGCTCTCCACCTCGCTGCTCCCCTGGATGATTGTTCTCCATTCGCGTCACCCAGCTCTCCTGCCACTCGCTCCCAGCCCCCCAACCCCCACTCCAGCCATTAGCTCTAGGCCGTGCCATTTCCCTCCTCTTGGCCACTCGTTCTTCACTCCTACGTCACACGTTATGAGAGGTATCGATAGTGTAGATAGCCAGAGTCTGTTTCCCATGGCAGGGGTGACTAAAACTCGAGGGCATAGATTTAAGCAAAGAGGGAGGAGGTTTAAAGGGGGTCAAAGGGGTAAATTTTTCACAGAAAGAATAGTGGGTATCTGGAATGAACTGCCTGGTGGAGGCAGGAACAGTAGTCACATTTAAGAGGCATCTGGACAGGTACTTGAATGAGCAAGGCATGGAGGGATATGGAATTAATGCAGGCAGGTCGGATTAGTATAGATAGGCATAATGTTCGGCATGGACGCGGTGGGCCGAAGGGCCTGGTTCTATGCTGTACGACTCTATGACTCTCTGTGACTCCTGTTAATTGTTTAATTATCCACCACCAGTCAGGTCTGGATGTGGCAGGACTGCAGAGCTTTGATCTGATCTGTTGATTGTGAGATTGCTTAGCTCTGTCTATTGCATGCTGCTTCCGCTATATGACATGCAAGTAATCCTGTGTTGCAGCTTCACCAGGTTGACACCTCATATTTAGGTCTGTTTGGTGCTGCTCCTGACATGCCCTCCTGCACACTTCATTGAACCACTCTTGCTCCCTTGGCTTGATGGTAATGGTAGAGTGAGGGATATGTCAGGCCAGGAGGGAACATATTGTGTTTAAATACAATTCTGCTGCTGCTGATGACCCACAGTGCCTCATGGATGCCCAGTTTTGAGCTGCCAGATCTGTTCATTTCTTCCCTCAGATATAATTGAAATAACAAAATTCTGAACAAATGCATGAACTAAATATAAAGGAGAGAGAAATAAATACTGACAAAATAGATGGCAGCATTTGGAAGGGAAAAAGATTTCAGTTTTATTATAGATGAGTGAGAGGAATTTCTCACACTTTGGGACTTCTGTAAGTGGATTTACTGTATCAGAGTAGAAGTACTGTATCAGGCCTTGTTCGCTCAGTTGGTAGAGTATGAGACTTTTAATCTCAGGGTCTTGGATTTGATACCCTTGTTGTGTGGTTGTTCTTCCCTTTTTCAGTCTTCATCGGCAGAGAGTTCAAGGAGTGTTTGAAATTAAATTCAACAACATCATCAGATTTCAACGCCCCACCCCCGTCCCAGTGTAGTTGACAGGACCCACAACCTCTGCCCTCCCCCCTCCCCCCCGTCCCAGTGTAGTTGACAGGACTCTCAACCTCTGCCTTCCCCCTTCCCCTCCCTCCCAGAACTGCGACAGGGTTCCCCTTGATCCAAGGTTGGCATATATTATCATTCAGGAGCAAGAAAAATCGAAAGGAACCTAACAAGAAAACCCAGTCTCCAGATGTGAGAATCTATAGATTTGCTTTGGGAAAGTGAATCAGAGCAGAATGAAGGGTGAACTGTCCGACTGCCCAGAAGAGATGAAGACACAGCTCAGTCAGCACGTTCCCCTGGTTTATGATGCTGGAACATTCCTCACACAGAAATTATTCAACCTGATGACAAACGTGCTTGCAGCCGATAATTTATTAAGATAATTTTTTTTTGAGCTACAACACAAACAGCTACTCGACAATGTGGAAAATTGCCCAGGTGTGCCCTGTCCATAAAAAAAAAGCAGGACAAATCCAATCTGACCAATTACCGCCCCATCAGTCTACTATCAATCATCAGCACAGTGATGGAAGATGTCATCAACAGTGATATCAATCACCACGCATTTAGCAATAAACTGCTCATCGATGCTCAGTTTAGATTCCGCCACGGCCTCTCAGATCCAGGCAAACATTTGGAAGCTGGAGTATAATGTGGGAAAATGTGAGGTTATTCACTTTGGTAGTAAGAACAGATAAATTAAATATTATTTAAATTGCGAGAGACTACAGAATGCTGCGGTATGGAAGGATCTGGGTGTCTTCGTACGTGAATCACAAAAAGTTAGCATGCAGGTAGAGCAAATAATTAGGAAGGCAAATGGAATTTTACCCATTATTACAAAGGGGAATGGAGTATAAAAGGAGAGAAGTCTTGCTACAAATGTACAGGGTGTTGGTGAAACCACACCTGGAGTACTGTGAACAGTTTTGGTCTCCTTATTTAAGGAGGGATATACTTGCATTGGAGGCAATTCAGAGAAAGAGGTGGGCAACTGTCTCTTCCCCGCCACAGCCACCTCGAGGGCATTGAGCGGAGGGGGTGAGACTTCGGGCGTGCAGGAAGGATCTGATGGGGAGGGCTCTTCTCACCACCAGCCAAGTTTCATCTTGGTGCTTGTGTGAAAGTTCTGGTGATGAGGCATTCCGCCAAATGACTTTGGCAGTTTGCTCGGGGAACCATCCGACTGGATCCACCACCTCCTTTTCCTGTAGGGCCTTGAGGACATTCCATGCAGACCACTACCTGAAGGATTGGTGGTCAAAGATGTTTTTCCACAGAAACTTTCCCACGAAGGATAGGTGGTACGGCACAGTCCAACTGGATGGAGCATTCCGCGGCAATGTGACCAGGCCCATCCTTCACAACGCTGGGGACAGATAGAACCTCAGCACGTAGTGACACTTGGAGATTGTGCACGTGGAATCTGCGCACAGCTTGATGCAGCTGCACACGAAGGTAGTCATCAGGATGAGGGCGACGTTGGGTACATTTTTCCCGCCCTTATCCAGGGGTTTGAAGATCGTGTCCCTCCAGACCTGGTCCATTTTGGAACCCCATATGAAGCGGAAAATGGCTCGGGTGATCGCCACAGCGCAGGAGTGGCGTATGGGCCAGAACTGCACCACGTACAGCAACGTGAGCGCCTCGCACCTGATCACCAGGTTCTTACCCACAATGGAGAGAGATCGCTGCTCCCACATGCTCAGCTTATGGTGTATCCTGGCTACTCGCTACTTCCAGGTTTTGGTGCACGCCCCGGCCCTTCCGAACCATATCCCCAGCAACTTCAGGTAGTCTGACCTGACGGCGAAGGGGACAAAGGATCGGTCAGCCCAGTTCCCAAAGAACATGGCATCGCACTTGCCGTGGTTAACTTTGGCTACCGAGGCGAGTTCGAACTGGTCGCAGATGCTGATCAGTCTGCGAACGGACAGCGGATCCGAGCAAAAGACGGCGACGTCATCCAGGTACAGGGAAGTTTTAACCTGAGTGACTCCACTGCCTCGGATTGTAACACCTCCCTTATGCTTGCATCCTTCCTAATAGACTCAGCAAAGGGTTCAATACAGCAAACAAACAAGACAGAGGAGAGAGGACTGCCCTGTCTGTCTTTGCAAAGCAGGTGCAGAAAAAGATGCAGTGGTTTTTATCGCAGTTCATCCCAAGCAGCTGTGTAACACAGGAGTCTGTGCTCCACAGGCTGTTCTCAGGGATGCACACCGAGATAAACATAAACTGCTGCTGGAGGACTATCAATTCGGTGAAAGACACCCTTTGGTCTGCCCGAAACTTTCTGGTCTTCCAGCGCAAAGAGTTGTTCACGACCTAATGTTGCAGACTGGCACATTCCAAGGTCCAAGACTACGTGCTGAGGGACGCACTACAGCTTGGGGCAAAGGTTCACTGGGGAAGACCACTGTGTAAGGTACCCCCACGAAGGTGAACTGAGGGACTGGATCCATGGAAATCCCCTCGGGCTGTATCCAGAAAATATTTCTCCGCCTCCAGGCTCACTTCTTTTGACCAGGAGTCCTCCTCCCGACCAGCAGACCCATTCACCCACCTCCAGCATTCTCCCTCTACCTGGACCCCTCCCCCTGGCCACTTACCCACTCTTGATCTCTTCATTGAAAACTGTCGGCTGGACATTTGTCATCTCAATTTCTCTGCCCCCCTCACTCACTCTAACCTGTCCCCCTCTGATCTTGATGCACTCCGTTCTCTCAGGTCTAACCCCGACATGGTCATCAAACCTGCAGACAAGGGTGGTGCTGTTGTTGTATGGCGTACCGACCTCTACCTTGCAGAGGTTCAGCGCCAACTCACAGACACCTCTTCCTACCTCCCTCTGGACCATGACCCCATCGGCGAATATCAAGCCACCATCCAAAGGACTGTCACTGACCTCATCTCCTCTGGAGATCTTCCCTCTACAGCTTCCAACCTCATAGTCCCGCAACCCCGGACAGCCCGCTTCCACCTCCTTCCCACAATCCACAAACGGGAATGTCCCGGCAGACCCATTGTGTCAGCTTGCTCCTGCCCCACTGAACTTATTTCTTCCCATCTTGACTCTATCTTTTCTCCGCTGGTCCAGTCTCTTCCCACCTACATCCGTGACTCTTCTGACGCCTTACGTCATTTTGACAATTTCCAGTTTCCTGGTCCCAACCTCCTCCTCTTTACTATGGACGTCCAATCCCTCTGCACCTCCATCCCCCACCAGGATGGTTTGAGGGCTCTCCGCTTCTTCGTGGAACAGAGGCCCAACCAGTCCCCATCCACCACCACCCTCCTCCGCCTGGCTGAACTTGTTCTCACATTGAACAACTTCTCCTTCAACTCCACGCACTTCCTTCAAGAAAAAGGTGTCGCTATGGGTACCCGCATGGGTCCTCGTTATGCCTATCTTTTTGTGGGATATGTCGAGCATTCTTTGTTCCAGTCCTACTCAGTCCCCCTCCAACAACTCTTTTTCCGGTATATTGATGACTGCATCGGTGCTGTTTCCTACTCCCGCCCCGAACTGGGAAACTTTATCAACTTTGCTTCCAATTTCCACTCTTCTCTCACCCTTACATGGTCCATCTCTGATACTTCCCTTCCCTTCCTCGACTTCTCTGTCTCCATCTCTGGGGATAGGTTGTCTACTAATATCCATTATAAGCCCACCGACTCCCACAGCTACCTCGACTACACTTCTTCACACCCTACCTCCTGTAAGGGCTCCATTCCATTCTCCCAGTTTCTCCGTCTTCGACGCATCTGCTCTGATGATGCTACCTTCCATGACGGTGCTTCTGGTATGACCTCCTTTTTCCTCAACGGAGGAATCCCCCCCCCCCCCCTGTTGTTGACAGGGCCCTCAACCGTGTCTGGCCCATTTCCCGTACCTCTGCCCTCAACCCTTCCCCTCCCTCCCAGAAACATGACAGGGTTCCCTTTGTCCTCACTTTCCACCCCATCAGCCTCCATATCCAAAGGATCATCCTCTGCCATTTCCGCCACCTCCAGCGTGATGCCACTACCAAACGCATCTTCCCCTCCCTTCCCCTGTCAGCATTCCGAAGGGATTGTTCCCTCCGCGACAACCTGGTCCACTCCTCCATTACCCCCACCATCTCGTCCCCATCCCATGGCACCTTCCCCTGCAATCGCAGGAGGTGTAATACCTGCCCATTTACCTCCTCTCTCCTCACTATCCCAGGCCCCAAATACTCCTTTCAGGTGAAGCAGCGATTTACTTGTACTTCTTTCGATGTAGTATACTGTATTCGCTGCTCACAATGTGGTCTCCTCTATGTTGGGGAGACCAAGCGCAGACTGGGTGACCGTTTTGCGGAACACCACCGCTCGGTCCGCAAGCAGGACCCTGAGCTTCCGGTTGCTTGCCATTTCAACACTCCCCCCTGCTCTCATGCTCACATCTCTGTCCTGGGATTGCTGCAGTGTTCCAGTGAACATCAACGCAAGCTCGAGGAACAGCATCTCATCTTCCGATTAGGCACACTACAGCCTGCCGGACTGAACATGGAGTTCAATAATTTCAGAGCATGACAGCCCCCCATTTTACTTTCATTTTTAGTTGTTTTTTCTTTTTTCTTCTTTTTTGCTTTTTTACATTTTTTACAACCTTTTATATTGCATTTATTTCATTTCATCTTAGTTTATTCAGTTTGCTTACCCACTGTTTTTTTTCAGGTTTGCACTTGCTGCTGTTCAATATTCAGTCCCTTAACACCTATTCTGTACTAATGCTTTGTCTTTCAACACACCATTAACATATTGTTTGCCTTTGCTCCATGACCTTTTGGTCAGCTATGTGGCCTTGTCCAAGCTGCACCTTCTCCTTTGTTATCTCTTGCCCCACCCCCACCTCACTTGCTTATAACCTGTGACATTTTTAATATTTGTCAGTTCCGAAGAAGGGTCAGTGACCCGAAACGTTAACTCTGCTTCTCTTTCCACAGATGCTGCCAGATCTGCTGAGTGGTTCCAGTATTTCTTGTTTTTATTCCAGAAAATATTTGTTTGCTGCAAAAAGTACATGGCAGGTAAAATGAAATGGAAGGGTTGTGAGACAATTCATTCCTGTACTGAAGGAAACTGATCTCCTTTGCAATCTTTGTATTGTTGACTTGGTGCTGTTTTTGAACTGTTTTGTAATGTATCTTTTTATAGTTTTTTTAACGAATAAAGTATATGTTGGAAATTTAAAAAAAAGTTCAGAGAAGGTTCACTGGATTTATTCCTGTGATGAAGGGGTTGTCTTGTGAGGAGGATTGAGCAGGTTGGACCTATACTGATTGGAGTTTAGGAACATGAGAGGTGATCGTATTGAGACATATAAGATTCTGAAGGGTCTTGACAGGGTAGATGCTGAGAGGATGTTTCCCCTCGTGGTGGAATCTAGAACTAGGGGACACAGTTTCAGAATTAGGGATTTTCCATTTAAGAAGGAAATGAGGAGGAATTTCTTCTCTCAGACAGTCGTTCATCTTTGGATTTTTATCTACAAGGAAGTCAAGGGTTATGGGGGGCAGGCAAGAAAGTGGGGTTGATGCCATGATCAGATCATCCATGATCCTATTGAATGGCGGAGAAGGCTCGAGGGGACAAATGTCCTCCTCCTGCTACTATTTCTGTTCTTATGATCTCATTGCAGCTTGTTCCAAATAGAGACAAAAGAGTGGAATTCCAGAGGAGAGGTGAGAGTAATTACCCTTGAGTGAGTGTGGCATCAAGGATCCCTAGCAAAATTGAAATCAATGGGAATCAGGGGAAAACTGTCCACTTGTTGGAGTCTTACCTAGCACAAAGCAAGATGATTATGGTTGGTGGAGGCCGATCATCTCAATCCAGGACATTGCCTCAGGAGTTTCTCAGGGTAGTGTCCTATGCTCAACCATCCTCAGCTGTTTTATTAATGAGTTTCCCCTCAACTTAAGTCAGAAGTGGGAATGTTATGTGATGATTCACAACTCCTCAGATACTGAAGCAGTCCATGTCCGCAAGCAGCGAGACCTGAACAACATTCAGGCTTGAGCTGATAAGTGATAAGCGACTTGGTTGCCACAAAAGTGCCACGCAGTGAACATCTCCAATGAGAGAGAATCAAACCATCTACCTTTTAATACTCAGCAGCATTATCATCACTGAATCCCTCACCATCGACATCTTGGGGGTTACCATTGACCAGAAACTAAACTGGACCAGTCACATCTATGCTGCGGCTTTTAGCGTAGGTCAGAAATTGGGAATTCTGCAGCAAGTATCTCACCTCCTGACATGCCAAAGCCTGTCCATTATCTACAAGGCACAAGTCAGGAGTGTGATGGAATACTCTCCACTTTTCTGGACAGATGCAGCTCCAACAACACATAAAGAGCTCAATACCACCCAGGACAAAGCAGTCCTCTTCATCGGTACCTCACCCAGCACTTTAAACATTCACTCCCTCCACCACCAGAGCACAGTGGCAGCAGTGTGTACCACCTACAAGATGCACTGCAGTAACTCGCTAAGTAACGTTCGACAGCACCATCCAAACCCGTGATCACTACCACCTCGAAGGACAAGGGCAGCAGATGCATGGGAACACCACCACCTGCAGGTTCACCTCCAAGTCACTCACCATCATGACTTGGAACTATATCACCATTTCTTCACTGTTGCTGGGTCAAAATCCTGGAACTCCCTCCACAATAGCACTGTGGGTGTTCCTACACCACATTGACTGCAGCAGTTCAAGAAGGCAGCTCCCCACCACATTCTCAAGGGCAATTAGGGATGGACAATAAATGCTAGCCTTGCCAGCGATACTCACACCCAAGAATGAATAAAAAACAAATCATTCTCCACAGATTCCCCACAATCCAGGCTTGGACATTTACTTCAGGAGCACAGAGCTTTATATAACTACAACATGAGTTCCAATCTTCAGATTCCATTAGCCTTTCACATTATTTTCTGCCAGTCCACTAGCTTTTAGTGATTCAGCACTCGGGTCTCTGCTTCTCCAGTTTCTAACATCTCACCCCTTATAAAAAACACTCTGATCTATCTTTCGTAGGTCCGAGATGACCCCACATTTTAAACTCCATCTGCCAAAGCATTGCTCACTCACTTAATCTATCAAGAAGATTTGAAAATAAATTTCTTGCCAAAGGATAATGTTCTGCTTCTGCTCCCTTGCCATTTGCTTTTCCCATTAGTATTTCATTTGGTGCAAATCCAGAGAAAGTAAAGATGGAAGGCAGGAAGGAGGGGAAAATCTTGCTCCTTTTCGTGATCCCTATTTGATCTTCATGCCAGTCCAATTTGGGTGAAGAATTCCGATTGTCTGTCTCAATTTTAATAAAGGATAAACAATTCTGGAATCACCAGCGAGATATTGACAAGAACATGTTTCCAGGCCAACGTTCCACAAAAGCTCCCCCACAACAATGTACTAGACACTTCATGAACTAACGACAAAATTGGGATCCGAACCCACACATGCAAAGCAAAATGCATGAGCACGCCACCGTCATAACCTCTCGACCACCTTGTCAGCTGTTTGGACAGTACAGATACTGGCTGTGCAGCCAGATGTGCAATGATGGAAATGCAGCTTCTGTAAGTAAATGAAATTTCCATCACATCAGGTCATGGCCTGTTGGGAATGGAGCGGTGTGAAACATTTCCAGACCATATCCAACACGTTTCTACTCAGTGTGAAAACCCACCACGGAAAGACTGGAACATACAATCATATCATCACATCATGATTAACATCACTCAGACACCTGAACCATGAGGTCACTGACGAAGTCATGATGAGCGAATTTCTCATGAAATGACAACTGAACTGACTGACTGGAAGAATTGCTTTAATTCCACATGATCAGAGAGGCACAGTCTCATATAAATGAAACGTTACAATTCTAAACTGGGTGCAGGAGCAGAGAGACAATGTACACCAATGTCAGAAGGATTGAAAAGGTAGCTAAGAGCAAACAGGACACTTGGCTTTATTAATAGAGGCACAGAGTAAAAACATATAAGTTATGCTAAACCTTTATAGAATACTGGGAATGAATGGCCTCTTCCTACACCTCCACAGAAAGCTTCCATTCCAGGTTTACTCACACTCATCAGGATCACTCTCCACAGATCCTGCCACTCCAGGCTCGGACACCCACTTCAGGATCACTCTCCACAGATTCTTCCCTCGAGGCTCAGACACCCTCTTCAGAATCACTCTCCATACATCCCGCCGCTCCACACACGGATATCTCCCTCAGGATCCGATCAAGGAATGTTGCTTGTCACTTATCAGCTCAAGCCTGAATGTTGTTCAGGTCTTGCTGCTTGCAGGCACAGACTGCTTCAGTATCTGAGGAGTTGTGAATCATCAGCGAACATTCCCACTTCTGACTTATGTTGAAGAGAAAGCCATCAATGAAACAGCTGAGAATGGTTGGGCCTCGGACACTGCCCTGAGAAACTAGGTATCCAGTCATGAATGGTGGTGGACAATTAAATAACGAACCAGATGAGGAGGGCCCAAAAACATACCTATCCTCAATGTTGGTGGAGCCGAGCACGTCAGTGCAAAAGGTGAAGCTGGGGCATTTGAAACCATCTTCAGTCAGAAATTGCTCAGTGGATGATTCATCTCGGCCTCTTGAGGTCCCCAGCATCACAGCTTCCAGTTTTCAGCCAATTTGCTTCACTCCATATAATGGCAAGAAACAGCTGAAGGCACTCGATACAGCAAAGACTATGGGCCCTAACAACATTCCGGCTCTAGTACTGAAGACTTGTGCTCCAGAAGTAGCTGCACCCTCAGCCAAGCTGTTCCAGTAGAGCTACAACACAGGCATCGACTTGACAATGTGGAAAATTGTCCAAGTGTGCCCTCTCCATAAAAAAAATGCAGGACAAATCCAATCTGACCAATTGCCACCCCATCAGTCTACTATCAATCATCAGCAAAGTGATGGAAGATGTCACCAACAGTGCTATCAAGCACCACACACTTAGCAATAATCTGATCATCGATGCTCAGTTTAGGTTCTGCCAGGGTCTCTCAGCTCCAGGAAATAATTTGGCAGATAGCGTAGAATGTGGGAAAATGTGAGGTTATCCACTTTGGCAGGAAGAATAGAAAAGAAAAAGATTATTTAAATTGTGAGAGATTACAGAATGCTGCGGTGTAGAAGGATCTGGGTGTCATCGTACATGAATCGCAAAAAGTTACCATGCAGGTACAGCAAATAATTAGGAAGGCAAATGGAATGTTACCCTTTATTGCAAGGGGAATGGAGTATAAAAGTAGAGAAGTCTTGCTACAAATGTACATGGTGCTGATGAAACCACACCTGGAGTACTGTGTACAGTTTTTGTCTCTTTATTTAAGGAGGGAGATACTTGCATTGGAGGCAGTTGAGAGAAGGTTCATTGGATTGATTCCTGTGATGAAGGTGTTGTCTTATGAGGAAAGCTGAGCAGGATGGACCGATACTCATTGGAGTAGAGAAAAATGAAAGGAGAACGTATTGAGACATATAAGATTCTGAGGGGGCTTGACAGGGTAGATGCTGAGAGGATGTTTCCCCTCGTGGTGGAATCTAGAACTAGGGGACACAGTTTCAGATTTAGGGGTTTTTCATTTAAGAAGGAATTTCTTCTCTCAGAGGGTCATTAATCTTTGGAATTCTTTACCGCAGAGAGCAGTGGAGGCTGGGTCATTGAATGTCTTCAAGATTTTTATCTACAAGATAGCCAAGGGTTATGTGGGCAGGCAAGAAAGTGGGGTTGAGGTCATGATCAGGTCAGCCATGATCCTATTGAATGGCGGAGCAAGCTCGAGCAGCCAAATGGCCTACTCCTGCTATTAGTTCTTCTGATCTTATGTTCGTATGATCACATTGCAGCTTGGTCCAAGCAGAGACGAAAGAGTGGAATTCCAGAGGAGAGGTGAGAGTGATTACCCTTGAGTGAGTGTGGCATCAAGGATCCCCAGCAAAATTGAAATCAATGGGAATCAGGGGGAAAACTCTCCACTTGTTGAAGTCATACCTCGCCCAAAACAAGATGTTGTGGTTCGTGGAGGCCAATCATCTCAGCCCAAGACATTGCCTCAGGAGTTTCTCAGGGTAGTGTCCGAGACCCAAACATCCCAGCTGTTTCATTGACGACTTTCTCTTCAACATAAGTCAGAAGTGGGAATATTAGATGATGACTCACAACTCTTCAGATACTGAAGCAGTCTGTGCCTGCAAGCAGCAAGACCTGAACAACATTCAGGCCTGAGCTGATAAGTGACAAGCAACCTTCTGGCCACACAAGTGCCAAGCAGTGAACATCTCCAATGAGAGAGAAAGAAAAATCTACCTTTTGATATTCAGAAGTATTATCATCGTTAAATCCCCCACCATCAACATCTTGACCAGAAACGTAACTGGACCAGTCACATCTATGCTGTGGCTATAAGCGCAGGTCAGAGATTACGAATTCTGCAGCGAGTATCTCACCTCCTGACACCCCAAATCATGTCCACCATCTACAAGGCACAAGTCAGGAGTGTGATGGAATACATCCCACTCAACAACACTCAAGAAGCTCAACACCATCCAGGACAAAGCAGCGCACTTGATCGGCACCTCACCCGCCACCTTGAACATTCAATCCCTCCACAACCAGTAAACAATGGCTGCAGTGTGTACCATCTCCATATGCACTGCAGCAACTCGCCAAGTATCCTTCAACAGCACCTTCCAAACTCGTGACCACTACCACCTCAAAGGACAAGGGCAGCAGATGCATGGGAACTCACTACCTGCAGGTTCCCCTCCAAGTCACTCACCATCCTGACTTGGAACAATATAGCCATTTCTTCGCTGTTGCTGGGTCACAATCCTGGAACTCCCTCCCCAATAGCACTGTGGGTGTTCCTGCACCATATGGACTGCATCAGTTCAAGAAGGCAGCTCTCCACCACCTTCTCAACGGCAATAGGAATGGGTAATAAATGCTAGCCTTATCAGCGATACTCACACCCAAGAATGAATAAAAACCAAATCACTCTCCACAGATTCCCCACAATCTGGGCTTGGACATTTACTTCAGGAGCACAGAGCTTTATATCAATGCAACATGAGTTCCAATCTTCATATTCTGTTCACTTTTCACATTATTTTCTACCAGTCCACTAGCTTTTATTAATTCAGTATTCGGGTCTCTGCTCCTCCGCCGTTTCTAACATCGCACCTCATACAAAAAAGCACTCTGATCTAAAGTAGGTAGTAGATGACACCTCATTTTAAACACCATCTGCCAAAGCATTGCTCACTCACTTAATCTATCAAGAAGATTTGAAAATAAATTTCTTGCCAAAGGATAATTTTCTGCATCTGCTCCCTCGCCATTTTATTTTCCCATTTGTCTTTCACTTGGTGCAAATCCAGAGAAAGTAAAGATGGAAGGAAGGTGGGGAGGAAACATCCTGCTCCGTTTCGTGATCCCTATTTGATCTTCATTCCAGTGCAGTTTGGGTGAAGAATTCCAATTGTCTGTCTCAATTTTAATAAAGTATAACCAATTCTGGAATCACTGTCTGGACATTGACAAGAACAGGTTTCGAGGCTGACTTTACACATAAACAATACACTGAACAGTTCATAAACTAGCGACAAGGATGGGATTCAAACCCACGTGTGCAGAGCACAAGGGATTAGCAGTCCATCGCCTTAACCTCTCCGCCACCTTGTCAGTTGCATAGACATAGCTGTCACCTTCAGCACAGATTCTGGCTGTGCAGCCAGCTGTGTAATGATGGAAATATATCTTCTGTCAGTAAATGAAGTTGGGAATGGAGCGGTGTGAAACATTTCCAGACCATGTCCAACACGTTTCTACTCAGTGTGAAAACCCACCACGGAAAGACTGGAACATACAATCATTTCATCACATCATGATTAACATCACTCAGACACCTGAACCA
Source organism: Heterodontus francisci (assembly GCF_036365525.1). Classification (NCBI taxonomy): domain Eukaryota; kingdom Metazoa; phylum Chordata; class Chondrichthyes; order Heterodontiformes; family Heterodontidae; genus Heterodontus; species Heterodontus francisci. The sequence goes on along the minus strand of NW_027141752.1, from coordinate 644,323 downwards.
TTAGGTCACTGACGAAGTCATGATGACCGAATTTCTCATGAAATGACAACTGAACTAACTGACTGGAAGAATTGCTTTAACTTCACATGATCAGCGAGGCACAGCCTCAGGCCGACTTGTCGGGTGGTGGAAACAGATATCACTGCTTCTGATCTTCACCAGAACAGAGAGTGAGATGTAACATTGATCATCAAACAGACTGTGAGAGAATACAACAGAATAAAACAAATGGAGAGACACTGTGGAATAACAAATAGATTTGATTGGAATGTTGAAATTTTGATTGGAATGGATAAAACACCAGAAACAGCAGATTAAATTGGGATTCTCATCATGATATTGATCTGGGACAGAAAAGAGAAACTGATGGAAAGAAGAGAAGAAGGAAGAAAAGAAAGGATGGAGCTGTTCAATTTTTTCAGTTTTTTCACTCGCCCATCAAAGCTGATAAAAAACGTTGCAAATAACAGAGAATTTCACCAAAAAGGGAGATTAAATGTTGCTGAAACCTTGGATTGAATAATGCCCCAACAGATCATCTGTTTAACTGTCTCCTCACTGGGGGATTTCAATCAGAGAGTAATATTATTCTCTACTTTTTTTGTTAATTGGTCCCAGAACTGTCACTTGGAATTAATATCTGTGTTCCGACTCCTGAATAATAAAATTGTGAGTTTCTCGATATTTTCTGGACACAGTTCCTGCTGAAAGAACTAAGAACTCTTTCTAATTTACACAATACTATATACACACTCATCAAGCCTGCTAAGCTAGCATCCTTGGTGCTGCTCTCTCTTCTCCCAATCCTCATCTCATGTGACTGTTACATCATCACTCTGACATTGGGAGGGGTTGATCCCACTATCTTCAGCATTAACCCGAGACATCCTTATACCACACTGTCTGTCCAGAAAAAATGGGTGGAGGGAACTTCCTTCATTTATCAAAACACCAACAGCGGCACAGTGGCGCAATGGTTAGCACCACAGCCTCACAGCTCCAGCGACCAGGATTCAGTTCTGGGTACTGCCTGTGTGGAGTTTGCAAGTTCTCCCTGTGTCTGTGTGGGTTTCCGCCGGGTGCTCTGGTTTCCTCCCACCTCCAAAAGACTTGCAGGTTGATAGGTAAATTGGCCATTGTAAATTGTCCCTCGTGTAGGTACATGGTTGGAGAATGTTGGGGATGTGGTAGAGAATATGGGATTAATGTAGGATTAGTATAAATGGGTGGTTGCTGGTTGGCACAGACTCGGTGGGCCGAAGGGGCTGTATCTCTAAATAAGAAAAGTAAAATAAAAGCTACCAGTCGTAAATCAACTCAAACCCATTAGAGAGATAGAGGGAGACTGTCAGAGAACTTCCTGCATCCAGTCCTGACCCTGTCACACTCAGCAGCTTCTCACCCAGACCCCACTCTCATCAACACTGAACATTGTTACCGAGACCCTTCAAATACTGTTTATAAAAGGGAGAAAAATTCAAACTTCATCACAGCTAGATTGAATAGAACAAAGTTTAATATCTTCTCGTCATCACTCGGTAACCACATGAGACAGTCCTTAAATCAGTAGCATAAATTATCAGCTGTAAGAATGTTTGTCATTGGGTTGAATCATTTCTGTGTGAGGAATGTTCCAGCATCATAAACCAGGGGAACGTGTTGACTGAGCTGTGTCTTCATCTCTTCTGGGCAGTTGGACTGTTCACCCTTCATTCTGCCCTGATTCACTTTCCCAAAGCGGATCTGCAGATTCTCAAATCTGGAGACTGGGTTTTCTTATTTGGTTCCTTTTGATTTTTCTTCCTCCTGAATGATAATATATTCCAAACTCGGATGAACCTTTCCCTGTGTCCCGGTCTCGGTTAAAAGCGACAAATAACGGCACCAACATTCTGAAACATTCAACACGGTCACATTCTGCTTCAGTGAGATTAATGCTGAGGCAGTTTCCGTGTCGAATGCGATTGCGAACAAATTTCTCTCAAGGAAATTGTGAGTGATCAAGTATTTGCACTGAATTTCTGTGCAAGAAGGGACAGTTTCAAACAGCCATTCCCAAATCACTTCCTTCACAAAGACAAAGACTGTGCTGTCTTAACGTGTGACTCAACTTCACAAACAAATTTGAACTCGAAGTTCAGGAGAAGACAGAGATGTGAATGTTTGACAGTGTAATCTTTAAATCATAATTTTCCGTTTCTTCGTTGAAGTGAGGCTCAACCCTAAGCCACTAGAGATCGCGGAAAGCTACAAACTTGGATCCAGAAATCAGAAAAGTAGTGAAACAGTTGGTGAGTGCATTGTGACACTGAAGAATTTATCACCACATTGCAACATTGGCACATTCTTAGACCGTACATTATGAGACAGATTTGTGCTTATATTGGTGGATGAGAAAAGATACTAAACACACAAAATCCCAATTTGAGCAAGTGTGTAAGATTGCTCTTTCCATGGAGATAGCATCAAAGAATGCTCGTGAATTTCGTCCTATGCCAGTGACAGTAACACACATCAGAGGAACTTAAACACACTGGTAAAATGGGCTTTCACACAACAGATAAAATTTTACACAGAGAATTGTGAAGTGATACAGTTTGGGAGGAAGAATGAGACAATGTACACCAATCTTTTTTGATCAAGGTTTGAAAAGGTTGCGAAGAGCAAACAGGACACTTGGCTTTATTAATAGAGGCATAGAGTAAAAGCAAATAAGTTATGCTAAACCTTTATAAAACAATGGGGCTGAATGGCCTACTCCTGCACCTCCACGGAAAGCTTCCACTCCAGGCTCGGACACCCTCTTCAGGAGCACTCTCCATACATCCCGTCACTCCACGCACAGATATCTCCCTCAGGATCAGATCACAGCTCCACAGTCCTGCCACATCCAGTCGTGAATGGTGGTGTATAATTAAATAACGAACAAGATGAGGAGGCTCCAAAAACATTCACATCCTCAATGATGGTGGTGCTGAGTACGTCAGTGCAAAAGATGAAGCTGAAGCATTTGCAACCATCTTCAGTCAGAAGTATTAAGTGGATTTGATCTGTGCTAATTTCAGCTCCTCATGCTCGCTGGTGCCTTGGTTCTCTGGTGCTAATTTCAGAGTAAATCAAGCAGCTTGACAATTGGAGCCAAAGAAAAAGACACAGGAGAGGTTGAAAGTGCCAAAACCTGGGATTGAACCAAGAACTGTTTAACTGTTAGTACAGCACGAACTCAACAAAGCTATTTCAACAACACACTAAAGCCACCATTCTGTCACTGCTTTGGAAGACAATATATACATTAAAGTGTTTGTAAAAAGTTACAGAATACAACATGTGAGTAATATTCCCCATTGTTTTCTCAGTACTGAGGGATTGTGAAGTGGGACACAGCCAGAAGTCCCACTGTGCCACACTGACCCTGAGCTGTGAGTGAAATGAGATAAAGTTCAATCTTTAGCAGAGAGATTCTGGAGAGAGGTAAGAGTCCTGAATCAAGGAAAGACTTTCTGACACAATAAAAGCAAAATACTGCAGATGCTGGAAATCTGAAATAAAAACAAAAAGTGCTGGAAATACTCAATAGCTCTGGCAGCATCTGTGGTGAGAGAAACAGAGTTAACGTTTCTGGTTAGATTAGATTAGAGATACAGCTCTGAAACAGGCCCTTCGGCCCACCGAGTCTGTGCCGAACATCAGCTACCCATTTCTACTGATCCTACATTCCTACCAAACATCCCCACCTGTCCCTATATTTCCCAACCACCTACCTATACTAGTGACAATTTATAATGGCCAATTTACCTACCAACCTGCAAGTCTTTTGGCTTGTGGGAGTAAACCAGAGCACCCGGAGAAAACCCACACAGACACAGGGAGAACTTGCAAACTCCACACAGGCAGTACCAGGAATCGAACCCAGGTCCCTGAAGCTGCGAGGTGGCGGTGCTAACCACTGCGCTACTGTGCTGGTCTGTGACCTTTCATCAGAACTGACACTGGTTAGAAAAGAATTAGGTTTTAAACAAGTGAAGGGGAGGGGCATGTGGGAGAGAACAAAGGGGAAGGTGTTTGATAGGGCAGAGGGCAGGAGAGATTAAATAACAAAGCTGTCCGGGGACAAAGGCAAAGAGTGTGTTAATGCTTGTGGTTGCCTGACACCAGTCATGCTCTGATGTTATTGAACACAATGTTCAATCCACAAGGCTGTAGAGTGCCGAATCAAAAGGTCGGGTGCTGCTCCTCGAGCTTGGGTTGATTTTAACTGGAACACTGGAGCAGACCAAAGACAGAAATGTTGACATGAGAGCAGGGGGGAGTGTTGAAATGGCAAGCAACCAGAAGCTCAGGGTCATGATTTCGGCCTGAGCAGAGGTGTTCCACCTAATCTGCGTTTGGTCTTTCCAGTTTAGAGGAGACCGCATTGTGAGCAGTGAATACAGTATACATAATTGAAAGAAGTAAAAGTAAATCGTAGCTTCACCTAAAAGGAGTGTTTGGGGCTTTAGATAATGAGCAGAGAGGAGGGAAAAGGGCAGGTATTATATCTCCTGCGATTGCATGGGAAAGTGCCTTGGGAAGGGGACAAGGTATCGGGGGTAATGGAGGAGTGGACCAGGGTGTCACGGAGGGGACAATCCCTTCCAAATGTTGACAGGGGATGGGAGGATGCGTTTTGTGGTGGCATCACGCTGGAGGTGGCGGAAATGGTGAAGGATGATCCTTTGGATGTGGAGGCAGGTGGGGTGGAAAGTGAGGACAAGGGGAACCCTGTCGCAGTTCTGGGAGGGAGGGGAAGGGGGCAGGCAGAGGTTGAGAGTCCTGTCAACTACACTGGGAGGGGGCGGGGGGGGGAGTAGTTGAAATCTGGTGATGTTGTTGAATTTAATTTCAAACACTCCTTGAACTCTCTGCTGATGAAGACTGAAAAAGGGAAGAACAACAACACAACAAGGGTCTCAAATCCAAGACCCTGAGATTAAAAGTCTCATGCTCTACCAACTGAGCTAACAAGGCCTGATACAGTACTTCTACTCTGTCTGTTATTGGACGGATGCAGCTGTTGGCTCCACACCAAGGGCGGGAATTTGTTCCACCAACTATGAAGCAGTTTCCGATCAATTCCCCAGATTATCAGTAAATCCACTTCCAGAAGCCCCAAAGTGTGATATATTCCTCTCACTCATCAATAATAAAACTGAAATCTTTTTACCTTCCAAATGCTGCCATCTATTTTGTCAGTATTTATTTCTCTCTCCTTTTTATTTAGTTCATGCATTCCTTCAGAATTTCTTTTTCAATTATATCTGAGGGAAGAAATGAACAGATCTGGCAGCTCAAAACTGGGCATCCATGAGGCACTGTGGGCCATCAGCAGCAGCAGAATTGTATTTAAACACAATATGTTACCTCATGACCTGACATATCCCTCACTCTACCATTACCATCAAGCCAAGGGAGCAATAGTGGTTCAATGAAGTGTGCAGGAAGGCATGTCAGGAGCAGCACCAAGCAGACCTAAAAATGAGTGAAGCTACAACACAGGACTACTTGCATGTCATATAGCGGAAGCAGCATGCAATGGACAAAGCTGAGTGATCTCACAACCAACAGATCAGATCAAAGCTCTGCAGTCCTGCCACATCCAGTCCTGAATGGTGGTGGATAATTAAACAATTAACAGGAGGACGAGGCTCCACAAATATCCCCATCCTTAATGATAAGGGAGACCAGTATATCAGTGCAAAATACAAGGTTGAATCATTTGCAACCATCTTCAGCCAGAAGTGCCAAGTGGATGATCCATCTCGGCCTCCTCCTGAGGTCCCCAGCATCACAGGTGCCAATCTTCAGCTAAATCCACTTCACTCCACATGATATCAAGAAATGGCTGAAGGCTCTGGATACTGACAACATCCTGGCTGCAGTGCTGAAGACTTGTGCTCCAGACAGGTGCCACGCCGCCCACCAAGCTACAACACTGGCATCTACCCAGCAATGTGGAAAATTGCCCAGGTATGTTCTGTATACAAAAGGCAGGACAAATCCAACCCGGTCAATTCCTGCCCGATCAGCCTCCTCTTGATCATCAGTAAAGTGATGGAAGGTGTCGTTGACAGTGCTATCAAGCAGCACTTACACAGCAATAACCTACTCACCAATGCTCATTTTGGGTTCTGCCAGGGCCACGTAGTTCCTGACCTCATTATGGCCTTGGCCCAAATATGGACAGAAGAGCTGAATTCAGGAGGTGAGGTGACGTGACAGTGACTGCTCTTGCCAAGGGCATCAAGGAGCCCTTGTAAAATTGAAGTCAATGGCAATCAAGGAGAAAAATCTCCACTGGTTGGAGTCATACCTTGCGCAAAGGAATATGGTGCTGGTTGTTGGTGGCCAATCATCTCAGCACCAGACATCGCGCTGGAGTTCCTCAGGGTAGTGTCCTCGGCCCCAACCGTCTTCAGTTGCTTCATCAAAGAACAAACAAAGAACAATGAAAATTACAGCACAGGAACAGGCCCTTCGGCCCTCCAAGCCTGCGCCGATCCAGATCCTCTATCTAAACATGTCGCCTATTTTCTAAGGGTCTGTATCTCTTTTCTTCCTGCCCATTCATGTATCTGTCTAGAATCAATAAACTTCCTTCCATCATACGGTCAGAAGTGGAAATGTTCACTGATGATTGCAAAATGTTCAGTTGCATTAGTAACTCCTCAGATACTGAAGCAGTCCGTGTCCACATGTAGAGAGACCTGGGCAAGATTGGGCTTGGACTGATAAGTGGCAAGTAACATGCACGCCACAAAAATGCCAGGCAATGACCATTTCCAACAAGAGTGAATCTAACCATCTCCCCTTGACAGTCAATGACATTACCATTGCTGAATCCTTCACAATCAACATCCGGGGGGTTACCAATGAGCAGAAACTGAATTGGATCAGTCATATAAATACCGTAGCTACAAGAGCAGGTCAGAAGCTGGGAATTCTGCTGCAAGTAACTCACCTCCTGTCCACCATCTACAAGGCACAAGTCAGGAGTGTGATGTAATACTCCCCACTTGCCTGGATGAGTGGAGCTCCAACAACACCAAAGAAACTCAACACCATCCAGGACAAAGCAGATCACTTGATCAGCACTCCATCCACTACTTTAAATATTCACTTCCTGCACCACCAGTGAACAGTGGCGGCAGTGTGTACCATCTACAAGATGCACTGCAGCAACTCACCAAGCCTCCTTCGACAGCACCTTCCAAACCCCCAACCTCGACCACCTAGAAGGACATTGGATGAATGGGAACACCACCATCTGCAAGCTCCCCTCCAAGTTACACACCGTCCTGACTGGGAACTATATCACCATTCCTTCAATGTCACTGGATCAAAATCTTGGAACTCCCTTCCTAACAGCACTGTGGGTTTACGTACAACACATGGACTGCAGCAGTTCCAAAAAGGCAGCTCACCACCACCTTCTCAAGGGCAATTAAGGATGGACAATAAAGGCTGCGTTTGCTGACAACGCAACCACTAGTTGTCACAACTCGCTTTCTCCCCCTGCTTTGCACCGGCCGCTTCCACCCTCCATAGTCGCTCGCTCCAGACCTCGCTGCTCCCCCCCCCCCTACTTCCCTGGCCGATTGTCTCCCGATCATGTCACCCCATTCTCCAGTCGTTCGCTCACTCCCCACCCCTCCTCCCCTCCAGCCACTAGCTCTAGGCTGCGCTGCTTCCCTTCTCTCGGCCACTTGCTCCCACGTTTGTCCAGTCTCCACGCGCCGCCCGAAGAAGCAAGGTGGGCTGCAAAGTGTGACGTAGGAGTGAGTAGTGAGTGGCCTAGAGGAGGGAAGTGGCACGGCCTAGAGATAGCGGCTGGAGCGGGGGTTGGGGGGGCAGACAGCAAGCGGCCATAGAACTGGATGACGCGAGTGGGGAACAATTGTCCAGGGGAGCATCGAGGTGTAGAGCGAGCGGCTGAGGGGAGGAAGCGTCGAGGCCTGGAGCGAGTTGCCGAGGGGGGAGAGCTCCAGCCTCAAAGTCTCCTATTCAGCCGCTTCCTCCAGCTGAGTGAGGGGCTGGATACCTGATTACGCTTTAGCGCACATGTGCGAAGATGGAACAAGCGCGGATATGCGATGATGTTGGCACTGCGCAATGACATCATCCTCCACATGTGCCACTTAATCCTGGCAAGATGTAGCTGTGCCTATGCACAGCTTGGCACAGTCCGATGATGTCAGCGGGCCGCTCCGTTGACAGGAATCACATTGTGTCAGCAGTGCCCACATCCCATGAAATAATAAAAAAGAGATTTACCACAATGGTAGCAGGGTGAGGGATTTCAGTTATGTGGAGAGATTGAAGAAGCTGGGGTTGTTCTCCTTGCAGCAGAGAAAATTCAGAAAAGATTTGACACATTTGTTCAAAGTCATGAAGTTCTTCAATAGTTTAAATAAGGAGAAACTGTTTCCAGTGGTAAAAGGGTCAGTAAGCAGAGGACACAGATATCAGGTGATTGGCAGAAGAACCAGAGGTGACATGAAGAACCATTGTTCACACAGCAATGTGTTGTGATAAAGAAAGAAAAGTCTTGCATTTATATAGCACCTTTCAAGACCACTGGACATATCAAAGCACTTTGTAGACAATGAAATACTTTTGAAGTGTAATCACTGTTGTAATGTCAGAAATGCAGCAGCTAATACCCACAAACAGCAATGTGATAATGACCAACTGATCTGATTGAGGGACAAATATTGATCACAACACCAGGGAGAATTGCTCTTCACTTGTTTGGAATTGCAGCATGGGATCTTTTACATTCACCCAAACATGCAGACCAGGTTTTGGTTTAACATCACACCTGAAAGGCAGCACCTTCAACACCCTCAGTGCTGCACTGCAGTGTCAGCTGTGAAATCTGAACCCAGAAGCTTGTGATTTCGAGGTGAGTGTGACCAACTGAGCCACAGCTTTTACCTGAGTCTCAATCCTTCTACCAACAATTTCTATCGGGTCTGTCACGACCCCTCATGATTGTGAACACCTCTATCAAATCTCCTCTCTAAAGAGAACAACCCCAGCTTCTCCACTCTATCCACATAACTGAAATGCTAACCACACGTTGCAGAAAGGAATTTTTCCTCAAGTTCCTTCTGGTTTTGTGAGTCACCTTAAATCTATAACCTTCGGTTATTGACCTTTCAGCAGTTAGAAACAGTTCCTCAGTATTTACTCTACCTGAAACCTTCAAGGAAGCTCTGCAAAGTAACTGAAAATCAAGTTGTCAGAAGTGGGATTTAAACACATGCCTCCAGTGAAAGCTGCAACCTGAACAGAGAAGCTGAAACCGCTCAGTCACCTCAACTGTTCAGACCTTTTTGACCTCGTCCTCACTTCTGTACTTGGAAAGGTTCACTCAGTTCAGGAACTTGTTCAATGTTGCTGGAATGCTCAGTGACTGGGATATTAACTCCTCCTGGTTTTCCTGAGCTTGTTCTCGGTGTATGGGGATGTTTATCCTGGGCTGTGGAATCTTGCATCCCTGTAATGGACATTAACCCACTGATTGAATCTGTATTCACTGCTTTCCACTGGTGCTGGGTAATTGCAGAGCGTGGGGCTGGAATGTTGCTGCTTGTCCCGGCCTCACTCACTCTGGGAAAGAGTGAATAATTGATGCATCTGTTTCTGTATCTGAAATGTGACTTCGATCTGCTGTTATTAACCGAGGCAGCGCTGCAGAAGGATACGTTAATAATCTCTCACTAATCAACTGCAAACAGTCAGAATGTGTAACTTTGAGCAGCGCTTTCTGCACCGTCAGGGCTGGAAAGTTGAGGGAGGGAGAGACACTGTCAGTATCTGAGTGTGTACAGCACTGTACAGAGAAAGAGCCAATATACCGGGGCTGAGACACAGTGCATCTTTTCACATTTACTCACAATAATATCCACAGTCAGGAGCTGAAAATGATGAAAAACCGAATAGCAAGAGCAAAATTAAGAAATGTAAGTAATTATAGATTAGCTGATCAGCTTTCACTGTGTTACCTGGTAGTCTACTGTTTTATATTCAATGCTGTCTCCACTGTGGCCAGGGAATGATTTCTTCTCAAAGGCTGAACATTAACAAAACTGCTTGTAATTTAAAATCTTTTAAAAGTATTTCCATGGAGCTAATGGGACAAAGTCAAATAACTGCATCAATTATAGGAGAGCTGGTTGGTGATGACGTGGATGTGTCTGCAGTGTGCAGGACCAGACTGTTTCTATAGATTCACGATGAATGTTCCACCCTTTATTTATAACAGTAAAACTGATAGTGGACAATGGCTATTCTGGTTGCAGCAACCTGAAGCTTTAACTCATTAACATCCTACTTTAGGGTAATTTAGAAAGCACAACATGCAGCTCTGTCAGTTAGTGTGTTTGTTTGTTAACCCACAATTTGATGGTTCAAGCACATAAATGGATGAGGCTTTATTAACTTAAACTCTTCTACATCTGCTATATTACTCTTGCTGTTGATTTTTCAAAGATAAGGTTCATCAAATCTTTCTTTATGAAATCCATGCTGACTGTGTTTTATTATTTTTCATTTCCATCTGTATTTTCTACTTTGGAGGATTACAGGATATTATCATTTTTTTTATTCATTCATGGTAGGTGGGTGTCGCTGCTCGGCCAGCATTTATTATCCATCCCTAATTGCCTTGAGAAGGTGGTGCTGAGCTGCTTTCTTGAACCACTGCAGTCCATGTGCTGCTGTTATGAAGAGAGTTCCAGGATTTTGACCCAGCAACAGTGAAGGAACGGTGATACAGTTACAATTCAGGATGGTGTGTGGCTTGGAGGGGAACTTGCAGGTTGTGGTGTTCCCATGCATCTGCTGCCCTTGTCCTTCTAGGTGATAAAGGTCGCGGGTTTGGAAGGTGCTGTCTCAGGAGCCTTGGCACATTGCTGCAGTGCATCTTGTGGATGGTACACACTGCTGCCACTGTGTGCCAGTGATGGAGGGCATGAATGTTGTAAATGGGGTGCCAATCCAGCGGGCTGCTTTGTCCTGTTGAGTTTCTTGAGTATTGTTGGAGCTGCACCCAGCCAGACAAGTGGAGAGTATTCCATCATACCCCTGACTAATGTACAGGCTTTGGGGAGTCAGGAGGTGAGTTACTTTCCGCAGGATTCCTAGTCTCTGACCTGCTCTTGTAGCCATAATATTTATATGGTTACTGCAGTTCAGTTTCTGCTCAATGGTAACCCCCAGGTTGTTGAGAGTGGGGGATTCAGCGATGGTAATGCCATTGAATGTCAAAGGGAGATGGTTAGATTCTCTCTTGTTTGGGATGGTCATTGTCTGGCAGTTGTGTGGTGAGAATCTTATACATCTTTATTGTAGGGTACTCTATTGTACTGTTGAGTGACTACACTTTAAAAGACCTTCCTTCATTGGCTGTAAAAGGGTTTGCAATGTCCTGTGGTCGTGAAATGCAAGTCTTGCTTTTTCCATTATTATCAGTGTCATTGTGATCAAAAGATAGGATTCATGAGCACAAAGTGTCAATCAATTTTGATTAAAATAATGGAAAAGTATCTATATTTTTGCACTGTACTTAATAATCTCCATCTTCCTATCCTTACCAAGTACAATGTCTTTGACCCTGAAATTGATTCCACAATCGCAGTCCCTCAGACAATTTCAGCTCAGTTCTGATGAAAGGTCACAGATCTGAAACGTTAACTCTGTCTCTCTCTCCACAGATGCTGCCAGACCTGCTGAGTATTTCCAGCATTTTCTGTTTTTATTTCAGATTTCCAGTATCAGCAGTATTTTGCTTCTGTGTTACTTTGAAAGTTAAAACTGACCCACCTGTCTACAATTCACACTGGGGTCTCCCATGAAATGATTCTGTATAATGTTGATGTAATGAATACAGACTCCGAGCACAGAGCTTCCTGTGGGGAATTGGGGATATGAAAACCAGCAGACTTTGCAGGAATTTCCACTGGGATCACAAATTCACAAAATCTACCTTTTATATATCGATTCATTTTGATTGTCCTTCTGGAAAATTATCTTGAAGCAATTTAAACATCAACCCACAGCTCCATGACTGGGTCAATTATGAGGTCATCCTCTGACAGGTCATGTGAGAGCTGGAGCCACAAGACATCAGAACCAGATTTGTGACTGGATTAAAACCCGGAATCCTGTCATAATGGCTTTTCAAATAAAACTGTTGCTGTTTGAAATTACAGCAGTTAAACTTTTTGCCTGACCATGAGGGGAGCTGGGGAGAAATTTACAAAACTAAATCCTTTTACAAAATAGTTCAAAAACCATTCACTGAAAAATCATGTGAGGATTCATATGCAGTAGAGAAACAAGCAGAATACAGAAAGTACAGAGGAGAGCTGAAAAAGGAAATGAGATCAGCAAGAGAATGTATGAGAAAGGATTAGCAGGTCACATAACTGGGAACACTGAAGTCTTTTACCAACATATGGACAGTCAATGAAAGGGTGGGTCAATTAGGAGATCCTGTGGAGGCAGAGGGTGTGGCTGAGGTACCAATTAAGTACATTTCATCTGTCATCACAAAACAAACGGGTGCTGCAAATGTCACAGTAAAGGAGGAGGAAGTGGAGAATTTGGAGGGGATGAAAATAGATAAAGAGGAGACAATTACAAGGTTAGCAGTACTCACACCTGTCTACAGGTCACCCGGTCTGGATGGGCTGCATCCTGGGTTGCTGAGGGAAGTCAGGGTGGAAATAGCAGAGACTCGAACCACAATCTTTCAATCCTCCTTGAATATGGGAATGATGCCAGAGGACTGGAGGATGGAGGTAAGCTTGGGTAGTTCGATCTCAGTTTAACTTGACCATTTTTATCATGTATCCATTGTCATAACTAACAACGTTAAGAAAGCCATTTTATAATGAACACATGACCAAAGGAACCATTTTGTGTTCAGTACTAACGTTTATATCCTGTATAATTAATGAGTAGCTACCCATCCTGAAACAGATGATTGTAAAAGTAACTAACCTTGATTGAGTTATAATTAATGAATCAATAAACATTTTAGAGAGAATGCGTTTTCATTTAAAGTTAGTTCAATGTAATTACTGTGAGTTTCTGTGTCTTTGTGGGAAAGGACAGTTTCAGCTAAATGTATTTAAACAATGGACCTTTCTCGGACCCCTGATAAAACCCATGGTATGGTACATCGTGACCTTCAAGAGTCTGTATTTAATGAATAGGAAACTTGTTTCAGATCAGATTGGGAGACAGTGTGAAACCACTCCATTGTACTCATGTCTGAGATTCTGAGGACAGGTGACTGTTAGTGGAAGACATCATTAAGAACGAATTAAATGTACCTAGCAACAGCTAGGACCAATTATTATTTTACATGGTGGTGTGATGGCCATCCAGGGGTTAGAAGTAGGGATCTTGTCACCGACCAAGTTCTCCACCTGATGAGGGATCTAGACTGGACAAAGAGGACCGTGACACTCTGAGACCAAGCTCGACCAGTCCCCAGAGCTGTAAAGTTATCTTTTATAGAACATAGAAAAATACAGCACAGAACAGGCCCTTCGGCCCACGATGTTGTGCCGATCCTTTGTCCTCTGTCAAGGACAATTTAATCTATACCCCATCATTCTCCTTTATCCATATACCTATCTAAAAGCCGTTTGAAAGTCCCTAAAGTTTCTGACTCAACAACTTCCCCAGGCAAGGCATTCCATGCCCCGACCACTCTCTGGGTAAAGAACCTTCCCCTGACATCCCCCTTATATCTCCCACCCTTCACCTTAAATTTATGACCCCTTGTAACGCTTTGCTCCACCAGGGGAAAAAGTTTCTGACTGTCTACCCTATCTATTCCCCTGATCATCTTATAAACCTCTATCATGTCACCCCTCATCCTTCTCCGTTCTAATGAGAAGAGGCCTAGAATGTTCAGCCTTTCCTCGTAAGACTTATTCTCCATTCCAGGCAACATCCTGGTAAATCTCCTCTGCACCCTCTCCAAGGCTTCCACATCCTTCCTAAAATGAGGCGACCAGAACTGCACACAGTACTCCAAATGAGGCCTTACCAAGGTCCTGTACAGCTGCATCATCACCTCACGGCTCTTAAATTCAATCCCTCTGCTCATGAACGCTAACACCCCATATGCCTTCTTCACAGCCCTATCCACTTGAGTTGCAACTTTCAACGATCTATGCACATAGACCCCAAGGTCTCTCTGCTCCTCCACATGCCCAAGAACCCTACCGTTAACCCAGTATTTTGCATTCGTGTTTGTCCTTCCAAAATGGACGACCTCACACTTTTCAGGGTTAAACTCCATCTGCCACTTTTCAGCCCAGCACTGCAACCTATCCAAGTCCCTTTGCAGACGACAATAGCCCTCCTCGGTATCCACAACTCCACCAACCTTTGTATCATCTGCAAATTTACTGACCCACCCTTCGACTTCCTCATCCAAGTCGTTAATAAAAATCACAAACAGGAGAGGACCCAGAACTGATCCCTGTGGCACGCCACTGGTAACTGGGCTCCAGGCTGAGTATTTACCATCTAAGACCACTCTCTGCCTTCTATCAGTTAGCCAATTCTTAATCCAACTGGCCACATTCCCCACTATCCCATGCCTCCTGACTTTCTCCATAAGTCTACCATGGGGGACCTTATCAAATGCCTTACTAAAATCCATGTACACCACATCCACTGGTTTACCCTCATCCACTTGCTTGGTCACCTGCTCAAAGAATTCAATCAGGCTTGTGAGGCAAGACCTACCCCTCACAAAACCGTGCTGACTGTCCCGAATCAAGCAGTGTCTTTCCAGATGCTCAGAAATCCTATCCCTCAGCACCTTTTCCATCAACTTGCCTACCACCGAAGTAAGACTAACTGGCCTGTAATTCCCAGGGTTGTTCCTATTCCCTTTCTTGAACAGGGGCACAACATTTGCCACCCTCCAATCACCTGGTACCACCCCCGTCAACAGAGAAGATGAAAAGATCATTGCCAGCGGCTCTGCAATTTCATCCCTTGCTTCCCATAACATCCTTGGATATACCCCGTCAGGCCCGGGAGACTTGTCTATCTTCAAGTTATTCAAAAACCCCAACACATCTTCCCTCCTAACGAGCACTTCCTCGAGCTTACCAGTCTGTTTCACACCGTCCTCTTCAGTAATACACCCCTTCTCATTCGTAAATACCGAAGAGAAGTACTCATTCAAAACCTCACTTATCTCTTCCGGCTCAACACACAGTCTCCCGCTATTGTCCTTGACCGGACCTACGGTCCCCCTAGTCATCCTCATATTTCTGACATACGCGTAAAAGGCCTTGGGGTTTTCTTTTATCCTACCCGCCAAGCATTTTTCATGCCCTCTCTTAGCTCTCCTAATCCTTTTCTTCAGATCCTTCCTGGCCATCTTGTATCCCTCCAGAGCTATGCCTGTGCCCTTTTTCCTCAACCTTATATACGCATCCTTCTTCTTCCTAACAAGACTCTCAACCTCTCTTGTCAACCACGGTTCCCTCACATGACCATCCCTTCCCTGTCTGACAGGGACATGCTTATCAATGGCCCCTACTATCTGCTCCTTGAAAAAGTTCAACATTTCGACCGTGCCCTTCCCTGCCAGCATATGCTCCCAACTTATGCTCCTCAGTTCCTGCCTGACAGCATCATATCTACCCTTCCCCCAATTGTAAACCTTGCCCTGTTGCACATACCTATCCCTCTCCATTACCACAGTGAATGCTACAGAATTGTGATCACTATCTCCAAAGTGCTCGCCCACCAACAGCTCTATCACTTGCCCTGGTTCATTACCTAGTACCAAATCCAATATTGCCTCCCCTCTGGTCGGGCAGTCTACATACTGAGTCAGAAAAGCTTCCTGGACATACTGTACAAACATTACCCCATCCAAACTATTCGATCTAAAGAGTTGCCAATCAATATTTGGGAAGTTGAAATCCCCCATAATTACTACCCTGTGACTTCTGCTCCTTTCCAAAATCTGTTTCCCAATCTGCTCTTCCACCTCCCTGCTGCTATTGGGGGGCCGATAGAAAACTCCCATCAAGGTGACTGCTCCTTTCCTGTTCCTGACCTCAACCCACAGTGCCTCAGTCGGCAGATCCTCCTCGAAAATTCTTTCAGCAGTTGTTACACTATTTCTAACTAACAATGCCACCCCCCCACCTCTTTTACCACCATTCCTAATCTTATGAAAACATCTATAACCAGGTACCTCCAAGAACCATTCCTCCCCCTCACCTATCCACGTTTCAGTGATGGCCACAACATCGTAGTCCCAAGTGCCCATCCACGCCTTCAATTCACTCACCTTATTCCTGATGCTTCTTGCGTTGAAGTATACGCACTTTAACCCTTCTCCGTGCCCATCTGTCCTCTGCGACAGTGCTACCTTCCCCAATACCTCACTACACTCTTTGTCTTTCTGAGTGGACCCACTGGTCCCTGGACTACAAGTCCGGTTCCCATCCCCCTCCCAAACTAGTTTAAACAAGTTTGTTAAGTATAATTTTACTTTCAATTATTAAGTACTATTTTACTCTCAATAAAAGTTCTGGACTTATTAATGAAGTATCCTGTTGCTTTAATTGGTTAAAGTCATTCCCAAAGTGATTGTCTGCAATAGACTTTCCAGAATTAAAAGATAAGTCTGCAAGGGTTGTGAATATTACAGCCCTGTTTAAAAAGAGAGATAAGCCCAGGAACTACAGACCAATTAGTCTAATGTCGGTGGTGGGGAAACTTTTAGACACAATTATCCAGGAGAAAATTAACTGTCACTTGGTAGAACATGGGCCTAATAAACGACAGCCAGTACAGATTGGTTAACAGAAGATTGTGTCTGAAATAATTAATGAATTAATTTCTTTGATGAAGATTCAGAGAGAGTTGACGAGGGTGGTGAGGTGAATGGTGCGTGTCTGGACATCAAAATTGTGTTTGAAAAGATACCATAAACTAGACTTGGGGCAGCACAATGGCACAGTGGTTGGCACTGCAACCTCACAGCTCTCGCAACCCAGGTTCAGTTCTGGGTACTGCCTGTGCAGAGTTTGCAAGTTCTCCCTGTGACTGTGTGTG
The DNA here is from genome assembly GCF_036365525.1 of Heterodontus francisci. Taxonomy (NCBI): domain Eukaryota; kingdom Metazoa; phylum Chordata; class Chondrichthyes; order Heterodontiformes; family Heterodontidae; genus Heterodontus; species Heterodontus francisci. The sequence goes on along the minus strand of NW_027141752.1, from coordinate 627,169 downwards.
TTTCTGCTGGGTGCTCCGGTTTCCTCCCACAAGCAAAGACTGCAGGTTGATAGGTAAATTGGCTGTTGCAAATTGCTCCTAGTGCAGGTAAGAGAATGGTGGGGATGTGGTAGGGAATATGGGACTATGGTGTAGGATTACTATAAATGGGTGGTGGTTGGTCAGCACAGACTCAGTGGGCCGGATGGCCTGTTTCAGTTTTCCATCTCTCTACGACTTGCTAACAAAATTCAAGCAGATGGGATTAAAGGGGCAGTGGCAGTGTGGATCCAAAATTGGCTGCAGGGCAAAAAGTAGGGTGAATGCTTGTTTTTCAGAATGGAGGGAGTAATACAGTAATGTCCTTGTTGTTGCAATATGTTCAATGTCAGACCCCGAGCTGTCCGAGGGATGGGGCAATTTGTGATGTTCCTGTGGTTGCAATCTTTGCAGTGTCTGACCTTGATCTGCCACAGGGACGTGGCATTTATGAGGTCCCTGTGGGGTGCTGTTTGTTTGGTGTATCACACTGACCTGTCCCAGAGAGCGGGAAGGTTGTGATGTCCTTGTGGGTTGCAATCTGTTCAGTGTCTGTCTCTGATCTGTACCAGAGATGCGGCAGTGTGTGATATCCTTGTGCATGTCATACAGGTCCACTGGTGTGTGGTTCCATCCTGATGCCAAGAAACAGAGCCCCATCTCTGGGCAAAAAGTCTCACTTCTCAAGGGGTGTCTCGAGAAGACACAGTGGCGCAGTGGTTAACACTGCAGCCTCACACCTCGAGTGACCCGCGTTCGATTCTGGGTACTGCCTGTGCAGAGTTTACAAGTTCTCCCTGTGACTGCGTGGGTTTCTGCCGGGTGCTCTGGTTTCCTCCCACAGCCAAAGACTTGCAGGTTGATAGGTAAATTGGCCATTGTAAATTGCCCCTAGTGTAGGTAGGTGTTAGGGGAATTGAGGGGATGTGGTAGGAATATGGGATTAATGTAGGATTAGTCTAAATGGGTGGTTGATGGTCGGTACAGATTCGGTGGGCTGGAAGGACCTGTTTCAGTACTGTATCTCTAAATAAATAAATAAGAAGGCTGAGGCAGTAAACCTGGACAGTAAATCCGGAGTGGAGTCCTGGAGACGGTTACCTGTGACTTATCAGGCAGTTTTCCAGCAACTCCTACAGCAGAACTGGTAACAAACAGTACTGGTTTTTCCTTTCCTTTGGACAATACGAGCAATGCTGAGAGGAGGTCCTGATGCTCAGGGTCTCCATACTGTTTGCCCAGGCCTGTGCCCCAGAGAGGACACTCCAGCTTCGTGGTTAAACATGAGCACAACCCGGGAATAAACAGTTACTGATTATAAGCTCTCATTCAATTGGTGTAGAGTATGAGCGCCAGGGGTTACTTCGGACAGTGGGAGAGCTCTTAGTGTCTCATTGGATAGCTACCATTCACTCCAAGCTGGGCAGCCCCCAGTCAGTTAGGTGCTGTGAAGCCACGACCTGCTTGCTTCAATGGGTGCTTGGAGCTTAGAGAGTCATCTCTCAACAGGCGGATTGATAATCTATGCACCAAGAAAAACAAACTCAACAAAGAAGACACCAGTCCTTCGCATCACAAGCTGGAATGTGAGGAACATGTGTCCTGGCCTTACCGACAACCTTCTGCAGGTTGATGACACACACAAGACAGCTGTGATCGACAAGGAACTCACAATGCTCAATGTGGACATTGCTGTGCTGCAAGACACTAGACTCGTTCAAAGTGGATCCCTCAAAGAGAAACACTATACCTTCTTCTGGCAGGGGAAAGCCCAAGAGGCAACTCGTGAGCATGGAGTGGGTTTCACAGTAAAATACACGCCACTTGAGATGAGTGAACCACCCACAGTAGGCTCAGAGAGACTTCTTACTCTTCACCTGTCAACACGTGTGGGCCCAGTTAATCTCATGTGCATCTATGTCCCGACACTCACCTCCACCCCAGATGTCAAGGATCAATTCTATGTGACACTTGACACTGCCATCAGTAGAATTCACAGCACTGAGGGACTGTACCTTCTAGGAGACTTCAACACAAGCTTGGGTACTGACTACACAGCTTTGCCAATGTTCATAGAGCACCAGGGGATTGGCAAGATGAACGTAACTGGACAGAGGTTGCTGGAGCTATGCTGTCACCATGGATTCTGTGTGATGAACAGCTACTTCCAGGTCAAGCTGTGCTACAAGGTGTCCTGGAGACATCCGAGATCATGCCATTGGCACCAGCTAGACCTTATCTTCACTAGACATAACACCCTCAGCAGTGTCCTCATCACTCGTAGCTATCACAGCGCTGACTGTGACACTGATCACTCCCTGGTGTGTAACAAGGTCAGGCTTCAGCCAAGGAAGCTTCATCCATCCATGATGAAAGCTCATCTTCTGATCAACACTTGCCGAACCACTGATCCAGAAAGGACCCAGGAGTTCCTCAACATCCTCGATCAGCCTTTTTCAGACAACAATGCTCAAGGCCTCAGTGCAGTGTCAAAGTGGAATCATCTGCACACCACCATCTATAACTCTGCACTCACTGTGTATAGGAAAAGAGATGGGAGGAATGCTGACTGGTTTGAGGCTTATTGGACTGAAATGGAGTCAGTTACTGTAACTAAGAGGAGAGCCCTCATGAACTACAAACAAGTCCCCAGCAAACAACATCTAAATGCTCTCAGAGCTGCCAGAAACAAGTCTCTGCAGACTGCTCGGCACTGCACCAATCAATACTGGTTAAAACTCTGCTGCTGAATCCGGGGATGCTAGAGGGATGTATGAAGGAATTAAGAAAGCAATGGGCCCAGTAGTAACTAAATCAGCACCTTTTGAAGACAAAGAGAGGGGTGATCATCACTGAACCTAACAAGAAGATGGAAAGGTGAGTGGAGCATTATCTTGAACTCTACATAACGGAGAACATTGTCATTGAAGTCGCTCTCAGTGCCATTCCAGACTTCCCTGTCATGGAGGAACTGGACAGTGAGCCCTCCATAGTCGAGCTCAACAAGGGCTCAAAACATGCGCGATGCAAACATTGTCACCTTGTACAAAATTAAGGGGGATCGCAGTGACTGCAGCAATTATCGGAGCCAGCTATTCAGTTCCACTCACCTGCTCGATCCCTTTCCTCCTGCAAGTTCCTTTGCTTCAGGTATCCATCCAATTTCCTTTTCAAATCATTGATTGTCTCTACTTCCACCACACTCGTGGGTCAGGACATTACTACTCACAGCATAAAAAAATTCCACCTCACCCAAGGATGGGAAATATTTATATCTTCTATATTTAGCTTATTCCCTATCTCTACGAGAATAGAATGGCATGTCAACATGAAAGGGAACCCAAAAATCTTCGAGCAGTATATAAATAATAAGCAGGTAGTCAGCGGTGAAGTGGGCCCCATTAGGGACAAAGAGGGTAATATATACTTAGAGCTGCAGGGCAATGTAAATCTAGTTAATAAGTACCTTGTATCAATGATCACTAAGGAAGTGGAATTTCACAAAATATCAGTAGAAGTGGAGAGTGTAGAGGCAATGGAGAGGGTACAAATTGAGAGAGGGAGGTACTGAAAAGGCTGGTTATGCTTCAGGAAGATAAATTACCTGGTCCGGATGGCTTTCATCCCAGATTGCGAAAGGAAATGTGGATGCAGATAACAGAAAGGCTTTCTATAATCTTCCAATCTTCCCTGGATATGGGGGAGGTGTCAGAGGATTAAACAGTGGCAAATGTGACACCCTTATTCAAGAAAGGGTGTCAGGACAGTCCGGCTAACTACAGGCCATTTAGATTAACAGCAGTGGTGGGTAAGGTTTCAGAAAGAACAATCATGGAAAAAATCAACAGTCACTTGTAGAGGTTTGAGTTAATTCAGGAGCGTGAGCATGGATTTATAAATGGGAGTTCATGCTTGACTAATCTAACTGCATTTTTGATGAACTAACAGAGAAGGTTTATGAAGGGCATGCAGTGGATGTTGTTTATGTGGATTTTAAGAAACGACACATAAAAGGGTGATTAACAACATTGAGGTTCATGGAATAGGAGGGTCAGTGTCCAATTGGATAGAAAATTGGCTTAAGGACAGAAAACAGCAAGTCGTAATAAATGATTCATTCTCAGACTGGAAGGTTGTCGACAGTGCTGTTCCCCAAGTGTCACTGCTGGAACCACTGCTTTTTGCTTGCGACAGATAAATGACTTGGATCTTGGAATATAGAGTAGAATCTCAAAATATGCCGATAACACCAAACTTGGAGAAGTGGCAAACAGTGAGGATGAAATGAACGACCTGCAACAAGACAGTGATAGGCTAGCAGAATGGGCAGACAGGTGCAGATGGATTTTAATAGTGACTAGTGTGAGGTGATGCATTTTTGCAGAAGGAATAGGGAGAGGCAATATATACTTCATGGCACAGTTCTAAAGAGTGTGCAGGAATAGAGGGACCTGTTCACTGAACAAGGAACAACGTGAACAACTACTTCTTGTTGTGTGCTCTCAGATTTGTCACCTTCACTGGACTGGAGTGAGGTGACATCTACTGGCAGGAAGCAAGAACTGCAATCAAGCAGCAGAAATTCCATCGTCTGTCAGGGTGAAAAAAAAATTGCAATGTGAGGAAATAGTGAATGGGTTTGATTGGGTTGATGGAAACATGATTCCACTTGTGGTGGAGTCCAAAGCAAAGGCCAGAAATATAAAATTGTCATTATTAAAAGATATTAGGAATTCATGATAAATGTATTTAGGTAGTGTGTGGGTGGAATCTAGATAAAATAGAATGTGAGATTGGGTGGACAGAAGCAGTGTGAAAGGATGGCTCAAACAAAAGGTAAACACCCTGAAAGGTGAACTCTGTTTCTCTCTCCACAGATGCTGCCAGAGTTTCTGAACATTTCCAACACTTTCTGTTTTTATTTCAGAATTTGCAAGATGTTGCTTTGCTCTGAAAAAAAATTGGATGATCGGCTTTGGCTGCCAGTGAAATTCCACAGGAGCTAAAAGGAAGTTCTGATATCAGTGGCATGTTGATCTAGGGGTTTGATTCTTGCTTAGGGTGAGTGATTAATTAATGTGTGAGAGATCCTGGGTTCAAATCCTGGACAAGCCCTTCTTCTTTGGCATTTTTAGTTTAAGGTCATTGATTGGTTTCAGCCTTGCAGAAGGCGGAATTGATTTCCATATGGAGCCTGCTTGAGGACCAGAGAGCTGGATTCAAAGAGCTTGATTAACTAAATGTACAGATAGCCAAGTGGGAATATAAAATTGTTGCAGTAATTGTGACCTGACTCCAAAAACAACAGGACTGGGTGCTGGACTGGAATGGAATGGAATTCTTCAGTGATTCTGCTGTTTGGCTTGCATTGATTCATCGATTTTCTTGTTTTTCACTTTGTCGATGCCTTTGAATAATTGTGGATCCTTCTTCAGATTGTCTTCTTTCACCAGGTAGTTCTGACCTCTGATGATGATGATCGTAATGAGCTTCAACTCACTGATAGTTTTGGAACTGAACAGATTTCCTTTGCTTGAGTCTACAACATGGAACTCAGTCTGACATGTGGACCCATGGGAGGATTTGAATGCCAACCCTGCGTTGAAGAATACAGTTGCATCCATCCAATAAGAGACCGAGTAGAAGTGACAGTTCAGTCAGTCAAACATTAAACTTTTAATTTCAGGGTGGTGAGTTTGAGTGCCATTTTGTTTTTCCCTTTTTTAAGGCTTCATTAGCAGAGAGTACAAGGAGTGTTTGAAATGAAATTCATCAAAGTATGAGAAAGTCTCACTTTGATTCGGGACTCATCTCTCTGCAGCATCTCGCTGTGAAAGATTGAACTTCATCTCATTTCATTCCCAGCTCGGGGTCAGTGCGGCTCAGTGGGACTTCTGGCTGTCTCCTGCTTCACAATCCATCAGTGCTGAGAAAGCAATGGGGAATATTATTCATGGCTCAGTAACCTGAGGACACCGTCTTAAGGTGAATGGCAAAAGAACCAAAGGCAACATGAGGAAAAACTTCTTTTGCACAGCGAGTGGTTAAGATCTGATATGCACTGCTTGAGATTGTGATGGAGGCTGATTCAACCATGGCTTTCAAAATGGTATAAGATAATTATCTGAAGTGGAAAAATTGCATGTTTTCATGGAATACATGAGTCTGTGGCGTGAGCTGAGTTGCTCGTGCATAGAAGCAGCACAAGCACAATGAGCTGAATGGCTTCCTTTTGTTCTGTAACTATTCTATGATCTATGATTCTTTTCAGAGTGAAATCAACACTCACATACAAGAAACTGACAGGTACAATGTAAACCCCACACTAACATACCAGCGAATGCTAGGGACAGAGTAAAACCAATCAGTCCTGGACTAGAAACTGACAGGTACACTGTAAACTTCGCATTACCAGACAAGAAATTGACAGATACAGTGTGAAACCCACAGTCACGTAACAGCAGTTGGCAGGTAACGTGTAAAAATCTTTCTTTCATATCCCAACTGCAAGGTACAAAGGAAATTAGGTACAAACCCAGGCTCACACTTCAAAGACTGAGAGATACAAAGCAAAACACATATTCACCTGCAAGTACAGAGACGAAGAAACACTCAGAGGAGGTGCAGATTAAAGACACATGCATGCAACAGAAAATGATAGGGATAGAATCAAACCCTTTCTCACTTCTCAGAAACTGATAGATATAGACAAAAGCTGATGCTCACATACAAGTTGTTGAAAGATCTGTGGTGAAACTCACAGAGCAATAGCAGAAACAAACAGGTACTGAATAATACCCACAGTCACAGACCAAAAACTGAAATATACTGAGTTAAACATCACTTTCTCACACCAGAAACTCATGGCTACAAAGTGAAGCTTACTCCATCCTCCCAGGCATTGACAGGTGCAAAAGAAAACACTCACGAAGATACCAGGTCATGAAATGTACGTAATAAAACCTTTCAGCTGAAAGAATAGCATTCATGACAGGTGTGGTACCCAGAATGTTCAGCGGCCGGGAATCCGCCCTATCTGTGACAGGAGCGGGGCGCGCAGGCGCAGTAGAGACAGCTTTGTCAGCAGCTGGAGCTGCGGGTTCGGAGTTGGAGCGGGATATTCACAAAGTGCGAGAAGACTTTGCGGGCTCACACAGCTGGAGCAGGGCCTCAGGGCCACAATAACATGGAACAATCCCATCTGTATCCCTGCGGATGGCGGTGGTGAAGCTTTTCCCGGTGAAGCTTCCCGAAACCGCGTAAATGGATAAGAATTGGGGACTGGGCAGGGAGCGTCTCTAAATGAATAAAATTTGGGTACTGGTCAGGGAGCGTCTGTAAATGGATAAGAATTGGGGACTGGGCAGGGAGCGTCTATAATTGAATAAGAGTTGGAGACTGGGCAGGAAGCGTTTCTAAATGAATAAGATTTGGGGACTGGGCAGGGAGCGTCGATAAATGCTTAAGAATTGGGGACTGGTCCGGGAGCGTTTTTTTATTCGTTCGTGGGATGTGGGCGTCGCTGGCTCGATCTCAGCTCGAGTAATGTGTCCAGTTCTGGGCACCAGGCTTTAGAAAGGACATCAAAGCTTCTGAGATAGTTCAGAGGAGATTTACTAGAATGATCCCAGAGATGCGGGGTGTCAGTTCTCTGGACAGGCTGGTGAAGCTGGGATTGTTCTCCTCAGAGTAGAGAATGTTAAGGGAAGATTTAATAGAGATGTTCAGAATCATGAAGGATTTTCATAGGGTAGAGAGGGAGAAACTGTTTCCACTGTCCTGGGGGTCAGGAACCAGAGGACACAGATTTAAAATAATTGGCCAAAAATGTCAAGGGGAGGTGAGGAGAGATCTTTTTACCCAGTAACTGATTCGGATTTGGAATGAATTGTCTGACAGGGTGGTGGAAACAGATTCAATTATAACTTTCATAAAGGAATTGGACAAATATTTCAAAGTGAAATTCTCCAGGATTATGGGGAAATAGGCAGGAGGTTGGACTAATTGCATCTTTTTGTCAGAGAGTCAGCAGAGGCACAATGGGGCCGAATGGCCTCCTTCTGTGCTGTATGATTCTATGAACATAAGAACGAGGAGCCGGAGTCGGCAAGTCAGCCACTCGAGCCTGCTCTGCCATTCAATACAATCATGGCTGATCTCATCACGGCAGTTCTTGTTCCTTGCCAGTAGATGTCACTTCACTCCAATGTAGTGAAGTTCACAAATCTGAGAGAGAAACAACAGGAAAAAATTGTTCCCATGATAGTGAATGTGTTGGATTTAGAAATACTAGGAGTGGAGAAGAGTTATTACTTGTCTGCTCGATCCCCATAGCCCTGTAAAATTATTTCCTTCAAGTGCCCATTCAAATTCCTTTTGTAATTCTCGATTGTCTCCATTTCCACCGCCCTCGTGGGCAGCGAGTTACAGATCATCACCAATCAGTGTAAAAAAAGTTCTTGCGCACATTCCCCCTGTACCTCCTGTCCAAAACCTTCAATCTGTGTCCCCTAGTCCTTGTACCAATAGTTAACGGGAACAATGTTTCCTTGCCAACTTATTTAAAACTGTCATAGCCGAAAACATATCTATCAATTCTCCCCTCACTCTCCTTTGATACAGGCAGAACAACCCTAGCTTTTCCAACCTCACCTTGCAACTAAAATCCCCCATCCCTGGATCCATTCTGGTAAATCACCTCTGCATCCTCTCAAGGACGCTCACATTCTTTCTTAAGTGTGGTAAGCAAAACTGGAAGCAACACTCCAACTGGGGCCGAACCAGAGCTTCATAATGGTTCAGCATAACTTCCCTGCTTTGTACTCAATGCCTCTATTTATAAAGCCCAAGATCCCATATGCTTTGCTAACCACTCTCGCAATATGTCTTGCCACCTTCAAAGATTGATGCACATGAACCCCAAGTCCCTCTATTCCAGCACACACTTTAGAACTGTGCCATGAAGTAAATATTGCCTCTCCCTATTCCTTATGCCAAAATACATCACCTCACACTTGTCACTATTAAATTCCATCTGCCACCTGTCTGCCCATTCTGCTAGCCTATCATTGTCCTGTTGCAGGCAGTTCATATCATCCTCACTGTTTGCCACTCCTCCAAGTTTGTTGTCATCGGGATATTTTGAGATTCTACTCAATATTCCAAGATCCAAGTCATTTATCTTTAGCAAAAAAAGCAGTGGTTCCAGCACTGACTCTTGGGAAACACCCCGGTCGACTATCCTCCAGTCTGACAAAGAATCATTTCATAAGACTCGCTGTTTTCTGTCCTTAAACCAATTTTCTATCCAATTGGACACTGACCCTCCTATACCACGAACCTCAATTTTGTAAAGCCCCCTTTTATGTGGGACCTTGTCAAACGCTTCCTGAAAATCCATATAAACAACATCCACTGCATTCCCTTCATCAACCTGCTCTGTTAGTTCATCAAAAAATGCAGTTAGATTAGTCAAGCATGAACTCCCATTTATAAATCCATGCTCACTCTCCTTAATTAACTCAAACCTCTCCAAGTGACTGTTGATTTTTTCCCCTGATTATTCTTTCTAAAACCTTACCCACCGCTGCTGTTAATCTAACTAGCCTGTAGTGAGCCGGACTGTCCTTACACCCTTTCTTGAATAAGGGCGTCGCATTTGCCACTGTTTACTCCTGGCACCTCCCCCGTATCCAGGGAAGATTGGAAGATTATGGCAAACTCTTCCATTATCTGCATCCGCATTTCCTTTCGCAACCTGGGATGCCAGCCATCCAGACCAGGTGATTTATCTACCCGAAGCACAGCCTGCCTTTTTAGTACCTCCCTCTCTCAATTTGTACCCTCTCCATTGACTCTACTCTCTTCACTTCGACTGATATTTTGTCAAATTCCACTTCCTTAGTGATCACTGAGACAAAGTACTCATTAAGTAGATTAACATTGCCCTGCACCTCTAAGCTTATATTATCCTTTTTGTCCCTAATAGGCCCGACTCAACCTCTTACTACCCACTTATCATTTACATGCTGCTCGAAGATTTTTGGGTTTCCTTTCATGTTGACTGCCAGTCTATTCTCATAGAAATAGAGATTAAGCAAATATAGAAGATATAAGTATTTCCCATCCTTGATGAGGTGGAATTTTTTATGTTGTGGGTCGTAATGTCTTGGCCCACGAGTGTGGTGGAAGCAGAGACAATCAATGATTTGAAAAGGAAATTAGATGAATAATTGAAGGAAAGAAGCTTGCAGGAGGAAAGGGATCGAGCTGGTGAGTGGAACTGACTAGATTGCTCCGGGGAGAGCCAGCATGGACATGAGAGGCCAAATGACCACCTTCTATGCTGTAAATGACTCTGTGTTGTTTCTCAAATTCAATCCACTGGTGCTTGGGAAATAATTTCAAAGTAAATTGTGCAACCGGAAAATCAGAACCAAGGCAAGGGACGCATAAGGAAGCAAAATTGCTGAAACCCAGGATTGAACCAGGGACCGTTAGATTTTCAGTCTAATGCTCTCCCAACTGAGATATTTCAGCCCTACATTAACAGTGGCTTGGTGTCCTTGTTTTGGAAGAAAATACATACATTCAAGTTTTCTAAAAAGTTAAAGAACACAACATGTGAGTAATATTCCCCATTGCTTTCTCAGTGCTGATTGATTGTGAAGCGGGAGACAGCCAGAAGTGCCACTGAGCCGCACAGACCCCGAGCTGAGAATGAAATGAGATCAAATTCAATCTTTCATAGTGAGATGCTGCTGAGAGGTAAGAGTCCTGAATCAAAGCGAGACTTGCTCATTTCAAACACTCCCTGCACTCTCTGCTCATGAAGCCTTAAAAAAGGGAAAAACAGAATGGCACTCAAACTCACAACCCTGCCATTAAAAGTCTCATATTCGACTGACAGAACTGTCACTTCTACTCGGTCTCTTATTGGATGGATGCAACTCCAACGCAGGGGTGGCATTCCACTCCTCCCATGGGTCCACATGTCAGACTGAGTTCCATGTTGTGGACTCAAGCAAAGGAAATCTGCTCAGTTCCAAAACTATCAGCGAATTGAAGCTGATTACGATCAACATCATCAGAGGTCAGAACTACCTGGTGAAAGAAGACACTCTGAAGAAGGATCCACAATTATTCAAAGGCATCGACAAAGTGAAAAACAAGAAAAACAAGAAAATCAGTAAGCAAGATGCTGGAGAGAGTTAAGAATCACAGAATCATAGAAAGTTGAGCGCACAGAAAGAGGCCACTTGGCCCATCATGTCTGTGGTGTCTGAAAAATGATCCACCTGTTCTCATCCCACCTTCCAGCATTTGGTCCGTTGCCCTGCAGATTACGGCACTTGAGGTGATTATCCAGACTCCTTTTGGATGAGTTGAGGGTTTCTGTCTCAACCACCCTTTCAGGCAGTGAGTTCCACACCCACACCATCCTCTGGGTGAAAAGGTTTTTCCTCGTCTCCCCTCTAATTTTTCTACCAATCACTTTAAATCTATGCCCCCTCGTCACTGACCTCTCTGCTAAGGTGAATAGACCTTGCACTTCCACTCTATTTAGACCGCTCAAAATTTTGTACATTTCAATCAGATCTCCTCTCAGCCTTCTCTGTTCCAAGGAGAACAGCCCCAGCCTATCCAGTCTTTCCTCAGAGCTGCATTTTTCCAGTCTTGGCAACATCCTTGTAAATCTCCTCTGTACCTTCTCTCGTGCAATTGCATCCTTTCTGTAATGAGGTGTCCAGAACTGCACACAGAACTCAAGTTGTAGCCTAACCAATGAGTTATACAGTTGCAGTATAAGCTCGCTGCTCTTGTATTCTATACCTCGGCTAACAAAGGAAAGGATTCCATCTGCCTTCTTAACCACCTTATCGACCTGTCCTGCCATCTTCAGGGATCTGTGGACATTCAATCCAAGGTCTCTCACTTCCTCTATACTTCTCAGTATCGTGTATTCTGTTGCCTTGTTTGACCTCCCCAAATGCATCGCCTCACACTTCTCCAGGTTGAATTCCATTCGCCACTTTTCTGCCCACTTGACCAAACCATCAATATCTTCCTGCAGCCTACAGCTATCCTCCTCATTATCTACCTCATGGCCAATCATTGTGTCATCTGCAAAGCTCTTGATCATGCCACCTACTTCCAAATCGCTAATATGTACCACAAAAAGCAGGGGACCTGGTACTGAGCCCTGCAGAACACCACTGGAAACAGCCCTTCGGTCGCTAAAACACCCGTCAACAATTACCCTTTGTTTCCTGCCACTGAGCTAATTTTGTATCCACCTTACTGCATTTCCCTGTATCCCATAGGTTTTTATTTTTTTTAACCAGTCTGCCATGTGGGACCTTGTCAAATGCCTTGCTAACATCCATGTGGGACACGTCAGTTGCACTTCCCTCATTTATCTTCCTTGTTACTTCTTCAAAAAAATCCATCAAGTTGGTCAAACAAGATCTTCGCTTAAAAATCCATGCTGACTATCCTTGATTAACCTGTGCTTTTCGAACTGACAGTTTATTCTGTCTCTCAGAATAGGTTCCAGTTATTGGGCCATGACTGAGGTTAGTCTGACTGGCCTGTAATTACTCGGTCTTTCCTTCGCTCCCTTTTTCAACAGAGGTTCAACCTCTTTTGTAGCAGACTATTGTAAATTTCACAATTCGCATGGGAAAAAGTATTAAATACTTCACTTACAAGTTCTAATGTTACTGGCGAAATGAGGGCTTATGTATGATTTGAACCCAGGACCTCACACAAATACACAGCAGGAATTCTGCTCCTTTACCAAAAAGCCATCTCCTTTATAGAGATGTAAATATGCAATATTGGAAGAGTGGAGGACTTGGGACCAAGACAGTGACTTTGACTTTTCTGCCTGTCTTCCAAATTCTGCAAGGTTCCATGCAGACAATTAATGAACTGTCAGGGTGTTACTTTATTCCATTCTTCTTCTTCTTATTCATCTTCTTAGGCAGTCCCTCGGGAACGAGAATGATTTTCTTCCACTTCAGGGTTCTGGGTCCAGTGACTAGATGTCTACTTAAATCGCAGAGAAATTAAACACTTTTCAATTTGTCTCACGACATAAATAGCAACATTTGCAGATATTTCACAGCTGTATGATTGGATGCTGCTAACGTTGTTACACTCAGTACACATGGTACCTTAATGTTGCAATAAATATTATAATATCTATTCAGGTAACTGTCATCCCACAGCTCCAAAATTTCACTGGTTCAACATTCTCATCAAACACTAAAGCATTCCACAAAGCAAGGCTCACAAATTCAACACCAGTTTCTCTTTTGGAGTCTCTCTGGTGTAATCTGATCTCTGATAGATTACTGGTGATCATCCTCCACATGAGCAGTCGTCCTAATCCCATGTACCTGTCCTGTTCCCACCTCCCTTTCCTGTATACACAACAGAATTCCATACTGCTGATATATGCTGGTAAACACTTTCCTTGTTGTATGAAACTGTGATTACAGTGGAAATCCGCAAGAGAGGAATCTATTGTTGGCACCTTTAACTCTGCAGCCAGTGACCAGAAGAATTTTCACTCCTGAACGAGGACTGTTTCAATTTCCTTTTGGAAGATCACATCATCACATGAAGGAAGTGAAGTGCTTTTGTATCACAGTGACCACAGAGGAGTTTTAAAACAAACTATTAAATTATGAATTCATATTTTATTTTGAATGCTACATTGGAGGTTAATTTCACAGACAGTCCTGCAGTTTATGATTTGTGTGAAATCAGTGAGATTGTGAGTTGGGTCGACCCCTCCCTATCAGAGTCACCAGGACAAAGGGAGTGTTTAGTCATCGACATCTTGCTCAGTTCAGCATTTTGGTGGCTGGCTCTTGAACTCACACCGTCTCCTGACAGTGACAGGAGTAAACAAGTTATCGCTGAGGATTTCAAGTGCTATTTAAAGATTATTCACCTTTTACTGTTCACTTACTGCTGGAGGTTTGAAGAGGACATTTGAAACACGTTGGGAGACTTTCTGGGAAACTTTGTCAAGACTTCACCAACACTCTGTCAGCATTTACTCGGGAAATACTCTGAGGATTTCACCTATAAAGAGTAAGTGCTGTGTTACTCCACCTTATTGGAAACTTTACAGGAATCAGCAGGAGAAAGGGAGCGTTTGGTCATTGACATCTTGCTCGGTCCGCGGGAGAAATGGGAGGAGGACACGAGGCCAGGCTGAGCAGCACCAGCCGCGGCAGGAGAGAAGGACAGGAGAGACAGGAGAGGGAGGTGGACTCCTTCTCCTCTGTAAGTACAGGACATTCCTCCTCCTTTGGACCTCCTCCATCAGGACCTCCAGTACTGTACCTGTGAACCTGTGCCTTCGTTCCCTCAGTCCCTGAGTGATCCTGAAACATGCTGCTGTGTGTCAGACAGCACACTTCACACCTTCAGTGGAAATGTGTGTGTGGAATCCACTTATACTGCACCAAGAACATTGCTTCGAATCAGCACTCGAGTGATGAACTGCAGCTTTCTGTTTTCATGCCTCCAGGCAATTTCAAATTATGGTCATCAGAATGTTGTGTGAAAACCAGATTTCAAACAGGCGAGTCTTATTATCACAGCACCCGTATCCCAAAATCACCAGCTGGAATTTCCTTCCAAAAACCACCCACTTCTGGGAGCTGGTCTGGCAAGTGAAGTGGGACACGGCCCCACAGCAAAACTCCACACCAGAAGTGAGCACTGGGATTTCTGCCATGATTTCCCTCTCTGAGCCTCTGTAACTCTGATCATTTTGTGACAGTGCACCCACCAGAATCAAATGACTGGAGCGATGGGGGAGAAATGGCTAAATGTGAACACACAGTGGGCTAATTCTGGATTACGGATTTACCAGGAGTTATGGCAATGATGATGAAACTGCAGTTTCTGAGCAGTCAAGGCTACGTTGTCAGAATGCCAGCTGTGGAAGCAGTAACTGTTGTCACTGTAGAAGTGACCAGAGCTCTTCTACCCTCATCCTAATGTCTGGTTGGCAGCTACATTGATCTCCCGGACGGCCAGTGCCCAGGGTCTTCCTCACTTCATGTGTTGCCTCCCTCATTGTGTTGTCGGTGTGAGTTCTGGACTCCTCCAATTGTCCCGTCATCTGCACCAGGAGAGAATAGACTGTCTCCACAGCCTGTGTGTGAGACCAATGCTCATCAATCATTGATCTTTACCAGCCGAGGCCTCGGAGATCTTGCTCTTGGAATCCTCAGCGGAGACCTCCTGCTTCTGTCACCCCCGGGGGGAGACAGATTTCTCCTCAATGTTATCCCCAGTTCCTCCTGCTCACTGCTGCTCTGTGTCAGGAATACTGCCTCCCTGAATGGGTTTGAAGATTCACCAATAGTTACAATAACACAACAGAATATTTATTTAATTACAATCCATACAGTTACAAATGTGTAGGTCATGTTGAAAGAATGATCAGTTTGTTGTTCTGAAGAGGAGGAGGTGGAGGAGGATCGGGGTCTGTGTCTTCAGGTTTAATTCTGATGGGGGACAGCAGCAGTTCATTACACAGCTCGTCCACCAGGTAACCCACCGGGCGGGTCGGACACGTTCCAGCTGCTGCAGGAGTAAAGTTGAAAAGGTCACTGCGTGTTCTCGGAGCTGCTCCTGCTCATTATTGAAGAATAACTCACAATCCATGGTATAGGAATTGATCTTTCACTGATCAATGGTTTTGTTTCTGAGAGTGAATCACAGCAGAGAGAATTCACAGCTAAATTTCAAACATCTATAAGTAGGGATTTGTGTGTCACTAGTGTGGAGACACTAAAGATCCCTTTGAATCAGACAATTATAGTGACGGAGCTGAATACATGGAAAGAAATGGAGGATGGGAACAGATGATGAACCTCTGCAAATTCAACAAGGAGGTTGTTCTGCTGCCAGAGCAATGGTGGAATATGCTGGTCCCAGTCTGCCTGGTATTGTGGAGCAGCTGGCTTCTCACATCCTTAAGATCCAACACTGTCAGGCAGTCACTGTGACTGTCTTCCTTGGAGAACTGATAAAAGCTCCACAGGTTTCGAAGCATCTTAAACTAACTGCTGTGATAGGTATCTGAGGAAGTCCATGTAACTCCCATTGGGCTCCTCTAGATATCAATGAGGAAGCCTCAGCAGATCCAGTAAGTGGCAAGATCATCCACAGTGTTGACCTACAAGATCTGATGATCTCCTCACTCTTTCCATCCAGGTGCAACAATAAGTGAACCAGTTTGGAATGGACCTGTTGGTAGAAGAAAGATCTTCACCCTCAGATTCCACTTGGTCAAGTTTCCCAACACATTGGAACATTTCCACCAGTACTTTCTCACACCTTCCCTCAAAGAGTGACTGAATTCTGCTGAGGATTGTATCGACAAAGGGTGGATTAGTGTTTGCTCTCAACTGAATCATGTTCTCCGACAGGTATGACAGCACCTCAAGCGTTAGCATCTCTTTGTTGTGCTTATTCCTCAACAGGATAATGATTGAGCCCAGCACCCTCCAAAACCATCCAGCATCTCCAAAGGTCATGTTCTCCAGGCCCCTGACACACTGCAATGAGAGAAGCAAACAGCAAATACCTCAACAATCTGCTCACCAGAGTGATTGTGAGTGGTTGCGAAGAGGATGGAAGGACAGCAAGTGACAATATTAGCTTGCCCAGCGGAGACAGAAATTGATGAAACCTGGTGGTGTTTGGAGGATCCCCCAGCTCCAAAACTTGAACAGAGACAGGGAATGAGGCCACCGTTCCCTTTCTCACCCCCTTTATCATCTCCGACTTCGGAGCACCAAACCTACATGGTTCAAGTGGTGACTGAGGTAACTGCAGCAGCCCGACAGCGTCTCTAGTTTAAATTAGCTAACTCAGCCAAGAGTGGGAATCAAACCTGAGATCCTCTGGTTCATATGGTTGAATGTCAGGTGAACGGCAGTGCCTTTACCACTAGACCATTGGGGAACTCGAGAAACTGCGTTTCTAAATTAAAAAGTGCAATTTGTTTTCAGCAGCTTAAAAAACACAGATTTAGTATATTTTCACAATTCCCTGTCTGGTTTTTACACAAATGCACTGAGTTCCCATTGAGCCTTGAGGATAGAGTGTAATTAGTCTACAAAAGCAGACAGGTCAAATGGCTCCTGATTGGGACAATCTGATTAATGTCATTTAAGAATTATAATAACTTAAATCTCTGGGAAGGAGAGGAACTTATTACACTGGGTTTTTAAAAATCTACAATATATGTGATTATGTTTGTAAACGGTTTCAAAGCAGCTGTTTACAGAAGTTAAAGGAACTTGGTTATGAATTATAGTCATCTTTTTGATGAGGCATTATGAGAGGTCATGCTAGATTAACGCTGGTGTTTTGTAGAACCACCGTTTCTCTGGCCTCAAAATTCCTCGCGTTCCACCACAATGTTGCTCATCAACACACTTAGCCTTTAGATCCTTAACTATTTACAAACATCTCCCACCCCCCAAAAAATTATATTCCCTGTGCTTGAATGGATCAGATTGTCAGACGGCTCTAATCTTGATTACCTCATGTTTTTTCATGCTTGTAGAGAAAGGGAACACATCTACAAAAGGTCAGGGATGAGTTTTGTTTGACCTGTAGGTTCTGGATTTCTTCGGTAAGTTGTCTGGTCTGTTTAGTAGTGCAGTCTTCGGAAGGCAAGCCTGCTTTTGCTGCAGAGCCTCTGCTGGAAGCACAGCAGCTCAGTGAAGTGCTTGAAGACTCAATATCATCTGTCAAGCTGCTGTCTTCTAGATCTGGGGAGTAAAAAACACAATCACATGAATAAAAGGTTACTGTGCTGAGAATGTTTCAGGTTATTGAAGTGTTGTGGCTCAGTCTGGGTTCAACAAACTCCATAAGAGAAACAAGCAGTTTGCAAGAACCGGTTTCTCAATTGTATAAAAACCGTCATTCTTCAACTCAACCGAAAGCGAAACAAATGTTACATTCTGTAGAAAGAAATTATTCCCTTATTGCTCGGGCTGTCAACACAGGCCAAACCCATGCATACGAGGGAGTCATTGTGACTGCATGGTGTCACAAGTGTTTCCACCCGGACCATTGAGGCCAGACTCCTTTTCTTAAAGATGGTCTTTTTGCATCTTCCCCATGCCCTGCACCATAATTCACTCCTCGCCAAGTGTACAAGTGACCTTACACACTACAAATTAGCAGCACTAGAACAGAACCCTGTGGGGCACTGCTACCCACTTCCATCCCCTCGGAGAAACTGCCCTTAACTCCTACTCTCCCCTCCCTCAGAACCAGTTTTTAATCCCATTTCATCCCATTCCCCTGATACCAAAAGTGTTAATCTTCTCCAATGGTCTCCTCTCTACTAACTTTTCCAAGGCATTCCGAATGTCCCTGTACACACGGCCACCATTATCTGTCACTTCAAAAGAACTCTATTGGGTTTTGTCGAGCACGATTTTCCTTTATGAAACCAGTGTTTCTGCTTCTAATAATTTTCTCACTTGGATATTTAGCAATTTTATCTTTAAAGATTCTAAACATTGACCTAGAAAATAAGAAATAGGAGCGGGTGTAGATAGTACGGCCCCTCGAGCCTCTCCACCATCCAATAAGATCATGGTTGATCTTCTACCTCAATCCATTTCCCACCCTATCCCCATTTCCCTTGTTTCCATTCATGTCCAACACTCTACCAATCTCAGTCTTGAACATACTCACTCAACTAACATAGATGTTAAATTAACTGGGCTGCAATTATTCGGCTTAGTTCTGTCACCCTTTTCGAAGATGGATATTACTTTACCTTTGAATGAACATAATAAAAGTGTCAGTGCAAAGTTGAAACCACTTCACACTGATCGAAAATGCAGTCTAAATACACCCAAAATGCAAGAGGGAACTTCAGGATTTTGACCACAAAGACTTAATAATGGATCCAGTTGATGTGAGGATTAGTGAAATAGATTCAGAAACACATTTGTGAATAAGATCTTGGGTTTTACAAAGAGGAGATGTAAAATACATACAGGTTTTCCAAATCTATTTTGAAGATCTGTTAGCTGTACCTTGAGCTCGCAGTTCTGTGTCCTCACCAAGCTTATCATAACCTTGTCACTGCATGAGAGGGAGTCTCATGTCGGTGAGTTACCTCTTTTCCATTGGTTGTTTTGCCCATGCGAGACACTTCACTCAGACTACGAAGCAAACAGATAACCTATCCCCAGACATATAGCAATTCAGCCTTACAGGTTATAAACATTGGGATTCTGAGGAATGCCATCTGGCCTATTCAAGCTCATTGATTCAGAAAGAACTGCATCCCTCACTCCCACACTCTCCAACTGTTTCTTCAGTGTTGACAAGCTTTTTTATCTTCACTGCCCTATCTGGAAGTCTTTTCCACACGGCGATCACTATTTGTGTACGGAAATTCCTGACATCAGTCCTAATTTTGCTTTCTACCAGTTGAACCTGTGTGTCTTAGTTTGCTAAAATAACTGGCACTAGCTTTCATGTCCTAGGCTGACACTCCAATTTCACTTTCACTGAGGAGCCTCCTAGTCTGTAGATGGAGAATATTACTGCTGGGCACTTACGGGTTCAAACCCACATCATGTTGTTTTGTTGCAGCATGAACTGTTGCATTATATATAACTTTACAAACAGCATTTCAATTATTTTATCCAATCATTGTTTTTCTCCTCCTCTGGTTGTTGTGTCCTCACTGGGATTATGATCCATGGGTTCGGTCAGCCTTCTAGAACATTCTTCATGTGTGAGCTGAGAGAGCCATTGTTGACAGGCTGCTTGGAGCACATCACAAGTTCAGCTTAATCTCTCCCTTGCCTCAGGTCCATCCCTGTGTAATTGACATCAAGTCACTGAATTGCTATTAGGAGGAGGAATCCTGGCTACGTTTTTCCATTCTTAAACTAAGGACACTGAGACTAAATGTGGTACGTCAGCTCAGCACAAATCTGGGCAAATCTACCTTGGGGTTTCCGAGTTTCCATCATTCCATTGCCACGCCACATACACCCATTAAACCTTTAGGGGAGGTGGAACAACAAACAGCGGCAAAGAATTTTGATCCCGTTTCTCCAGTTGAATGTGTCCAGTGCATTTCTTTCTTTGTTTTAAAGAACATTTTTTCCTCAAGCCCCAAGAGAGTGGGAAAAGGAACTGGATTGCTCTCTCACATCATTCTGTGCAGTTCAGTTCAGTCAAAACTGTGAATGGATGTGTTCTTTGAGATTTATGTCTTCTGGGAAAGCCATTCCTCCTCCCCCTGCCCTAAATGAAGAGGGAGCCCCTCTTATCTGTGCAGGGATAGGCACTGACATGTTGATGTTGCACCATGGACATTTGACAAAATTATTGACTCAGCCATGGACATGGGGGCAATTAATCTGTATATAAATTGTATAGCCAATCTGATGCCTTCAAAACACAGTCTGATTTAAAACATATTTTCTCCCTATAAATAAAGTAGCATACAAACATCAATGGAGAGCAGCAAAATGCATTAGCTGGCAAGCAAGCAATATAGTATGTAATGCCAATGCGAATTACTTTCATTGATAGAATAAAGCTAGCTACACCATGTCACGGGGCAGTAGATGGACCTTATCGATGACTTCTGTGGATTCACACTGTGTCAGGACTGCAAATTCATTCAATAAACCAAGAAACCCAAGGAGATGATTGTTATTGTGGTTATTGAGGTGAGGCAATAGAAAAATCAGCAGGAAAATGGACCATTTCTCATACTACTGATGTTCTTGTGTTCTTGTGTCTGGACAGAGTAGATAGGGAGAAACTGTTCCCATTGCTGGAAGGATCTACAACCAGAGGACACCAATTTAAGATGATTGGCTAAAGAATCAATGGCAACATGAGGAAAAACTATTTTAAGCAGCGAGTGGTTAGGATCTGGAATGCACTGCCTGAGAGTGCGGCGGAGGCAGGTTCAATCGAGGCCTTCAAAAGAGAATTGGATAATTATCTGAGGAGAAATATTTGCAGGGCAATGGAGAAAAGGCAGGGGAGTGGGACTGGGTGAGTTGCTGTTGCAGAGAGCTAGCATTGACACGATAGGCTGAATGGCCTCCTTCTGTGCTGTAACCAGTCACTGATTCTATGAGTTTATCACCTGAAAGCCCTGTTACATTTGCTCTTCCTTTCATCCATGCTAAACTCGAACATTTTTGATTTCTTGTGTTAAATACTGCTTACATGCTTATTTGCACGAATCTATTATTTATTCAGGTTGAATTGTCTTATTCAAAAAAAATTATCTGTTTATTTATTTCTGTTTTATTTATTAATAACACCTAAGTACATTTATACACAAAGATACACACAAATATATTCCAAAACCACACACACAGACATACACATTTATTCATAATAAGCCCATTGATGCACCCCTGGCTACAGTAAAATAGTGGTAATATTTACTGCACTAGTAATCCAGAGGCCTGGACTAATAATCTGGTGACAGTGATTTCAAATCCCATCGCTAAACTGGTGACAGTGATTTCAAATCCCAGCAATAATCTGCTGACAGTGATTTCAAATCCCAGCAATAATCTGGTGACAGTGATTTCAAATCCCATCAGTAATCTGGTGACAGTGATTTCAAATCCCAGCAATAACCTGGTGACAGTGATTTCAAATCCCATCAGTAATCTGGTGACAGTGATTTCAAATCCCAGCAATAATCTGTTGACAGTGATTTCAAATCCCATCAGTACTCTGGTGACAGTGATTTCAAATCCCAGCAATAATCTGGTGACAGTGATTTCAAATCCCATCAGTAATCTGGTGACAGTGATTTCAAATCCCATCAATAATCTGGTGACAGTGATTTCAAATCCCATCAGTAATCTGGTGACAGTGATTTCAAATCCCATCAATAATCTGGTGACAGTGATTTCAAATCCCATCACCACAGTTGCAGAATTTAAGTTCAGTTAATGAAATAAATCAACAATAAATAGCTTGTATCAGTAATGGTGACAATGAAACAACTGGAGTATTGGTTCACTAATGTTCTTAGGACAGGAAATCTGTTCTCCTCACCTGGTCTGGCCCATGTGTGACTTCAAACTCACAGCAATGTAGTTAACTCTTTACTGCTCTCTGAAATGCCCGAGCATACCGTTCATCTGTTTCAAATGAACAACTACAAGAAAAACTGCAAATCCACACGGGCTGCAGCTGTTCAGGAAGCCGGTTCAGCACCAGCATCTCAAGGGCAAGTCAGGATGGGCAGTAAATGTTGGCCTTGTAAACGATGTCCACATCCAATGAATGATTAATAAAACTCACCATTTACAGGAGCACAGTTTCAATCATAGATATGTATAACATATTACAGATTAGAAACATAATGAAAATACATTTACAACTGACACTGTCATAACTTCAGCACTCATTTTGTATAGAAATGTGACACCCACATTCACACACTGACAGTTTATATTGTCACAAGGTACTATTTGCAGCTCTGGGAAAAGTCTACACACCAGACCTTTACAAAGCCAAATGCTGCAGTTGTAGAAAATGTGAAATTAGGATGGGAAATGTTCATCGAGTCATAGAATAGTGAACAAAGACCATTTGGCCCATCATGCCAGTGCTGTATCTTTGGCTGTGTTCTCCAATTAGTCCAACTGCTCTGCTTCTTCCTAAAAACATCTCAAGGTGATCCTCCCCTGTCCTGGCAATATATCCACGTTACATTCATTTTACAGAAACTTTGCATGTATGTCAGCCAATGACCAGAAGAGGGCAGCATGAACCGCCATTGCAGCTGAACATATCGGGCTGAATTTTACCAGCCTCTCGATGTCATGGGTCACGGCAGGAGGGGGCCATAAAATTCCGCGGGAAGAGACCCGCCGCGACCCCCGACTTCGGGAAAGGCCCGCCGCTCCCCCACCCCCCACCCTCACCTCCCCACCGGCCGCTTGGCAGTGGGACCAAGTGTGAGATTCTGAAACCAGTTTTCAGTCTTCAAAATATGTTCAATGGGGAAGAAGAACAGTCAGAAGTCGTGGTCTATTTTTGAACCAATGACATGGGTATGAAAAGGGTTGAGATCCTACAATCAGAGTTTTAGGAGCTGGGAAGGAAGTTAAAGAGCAAGACCACAAAGGTTATAATATTTGGATTACTGCCATGTGTTTTAGTGAGTGTAGGAATAGTAGGATAATACAGGTTAATGCATGGCTGGAGAAATGGTGGATGAGGCAGGGCTACAGCTTCCAGGAACATTGTCACCACTTCTGGTGTTGATGTGACCTGCACAATATGGACAGGACAAATGTCCTCGCTGTCACTTTAACTAATGCTTTGTGAAAGGAATTATACTAATTTGGCTGGGGGAGGGGCACAAGGATGAAGCATTAGAGAATAGATACAAGTTGCACCGAGGACTGAGAGAAACAAACAGCATTAGAATAAAGAATAGTTCAGAAGCACAAAACTCAAACAGGAGACAAATGCAAGGCAGACTGAGATAGGTTTAGAGTGCATGTTTGTAAATACTTGAAGCATGGTAAATAGGATTGGTGAGCTGCAGGCACAAGTCGCCACATGGGATTGTGATCCAGTGGCAATAACGGAGACATGGATCAAACAAGGGGAGGAATGGGAACTTAATATTCCTCACTGCGATGTATTCAAGAAAGATAGAGAAGAAAAATAGGCAGAGGATTGTGTGGGTGCAGCTGTATTGATCAAAGATACTGTTACAGCACTAGGAAGAGAAAATGTACTTGAGGGTTGAAAGGTAGAATCTATTTGTTTAGAATAATGCATCAACAGAGGAGTTATTCCACTGCTCAGTGTATATCCAGGCCACTAAATAGTAGGAAGTGGACAGAGGAGCAAATTTGCAGGCAAATTGTCGAAAGATGCAAGAACCTCTGAGTAATGCTAATGGGGATTTCAATTATCCGAATACAGGCTGGGAAAATAACTGTGTGAAGGGCAAAGAGGGAGAAGAATTCCTGGAATGTGTGTAAGAGAACTTTCCGAATCAGTATATTTCCATCCAATGGGGAAGGAGATGGTACTGGATCTAGATTTGGAGAATGAAGTCAGGTGAATGAAGTATGTTTCAGTCGGAAAGGATTGTGTGAAAGAGTCATTAAAATATCATTCGTTTTAGATTAGCTGTGAAAAAGGACTGTCTGTGTAGGTATAAGAGCATAAGAAGTAGGAACAGCAGTAGGCCATTCAGCCCCTTGAGCCTGCTCCGCCATTCAATAAAATCATGGCTGATCTTATCGTTGTCTTTACTCCACTTTCCTGCCCCCCAATAACCCTTGGTTCTCTTGTCAATCAAAAATCTGTCCAACTCAGCCTTGAATATATTCATTGACCCAGCCTCCACTGCTCGCTGGGAAAGAGAATTCCAAACGCTAATGACCTTCTGAGAGAAGAAATTCCTCCTCATCACCATCTTCAATTGGAATCACCATAATGTGAAACTGTATCCCCTATTTCTACATTCCCCCATGAGAGGAAACATCCTCTCAGCATCTAGCCTGTCAAGCCCCCTCAGGATCTGATATGTTTCAATAAGATCACCTCTCATTCTTCTAAACTCCAATGAGTACAGGCCCAACCTGCTCAACCTTTCCTCACAAGACAAACCCCTCATCCTAGGAATCAGCCTTCTCTGAAGTGAACCTTCTCTGAATTTTTTTTTATTTCCAAAATATACTTTATTCATAAAAATCTGTAAAAAATACATCACCAGTTTCAAACAGCACCAAGTCAAAAATTACAAACAGTGGAAAGGAGGTCCGTTTGCTTCAATACAATCATGGGTTGCCTCACAACCCTTCCGTTTCACATTTGTCGTGCCAGATACATTTTTACATTTTACAGGAAAAAACATTTTCCCGATGCAGTTCAAGGGGTTTCCCATGGATCTAGCCCCTCGGTTCAACTTGGTCGGGGGACCTTACACTGTGGTCTTTCCCCATTGAGCCTTTGCTGCGGCTGCCCAAGCTTTAGTGCGTCCCTCAGCACGTAGTCCTGGACCTTGGAATGTGCTATTCTGCAACATTCAGTCGTGGACAACTCTTTGCGCTGGAAGACCAGCAAGTTTCGGGCAGACCAAAGGGCGTCTTTCACCGAATTGATAGTCTTCTAGCAGCAGTTGATGTTTATCTCGGTGTGCGTCCCTGGGCACAGTCTGTGGAGCACAGACTCCTGTGTTACAGAGCTGCTTGGGATGAACCTCGACAAAAACCACTGCATCCCTTTCCACACCTGCTTTGCAAAGACACATTCCAGGAGGAGGTGGGCAACTGTCTCTTCCCCAGAACATCCACCGTGAGGGCATTGTGCAGAGGGGGTGAGACTTCGGGCGTGCAGTAAGGATCTGACGGGGAGGGCTCTTCTCACCACCAGCCAAGCTACATCTTGGTGCTTGTTTGAAAGTTCTGGTGATGAGGCATTCCGCCAAATGACTTTGGCAGTCTGCTCGAGGAACCATCCGACAGGATCCACCGTCTCATTTTCCCGGAGTGCCTTGAGGACCACTGCCTGATGGATCGGTGGTCCAAGGTGTTATCCCGCAGAAACTGCTCCACGAAGGATAGGTGGTTGGGCACAGTCCAACTGGATGGAGCGTTCTGCAGCAGTGTGACCAGGCCCATCCTTCACAACACCGGGGACAGATAGAATCTAAGCACGTAGTGACACTTGGAGTTTGCGTACTGGGGATCTACACACAGCTTGATGCAGCCGCACACGAAGGTGGTCATCAGGATGAGGGCCACGTTGGGTACATTTTTCCCACCCTGATCCAGAGGTTTGAACATCGTGTCCCTCCGGACACGGTCCATTTTAGATCCCCAGATGAAGCGGAAAATGGCTTGGTGACTGCCACAGCGCTGGAGTGGGGTATGGGCCAGACCTGCGACACGTACAACAACAACGTGAGTGCCTCACACCTGATGACCAGGTTGTTACCCATAATGGAGAGAGTTGCTGCCCCCACATTCTCAGCTTGTGTTGTACCCTGGCTACTCGCTCCTTTCAGGTTTTGGTGCATGCCCTGGCCCTTCCGAACCATATCCCCAGCACCTTCAGGTAGTCTGGCCTAACGGTGAAGGGGATAAAGGATCGGTCAGCCCAGTTCCCAAAGAACGTGGCCTCGCTCTTGCCGTGGTTAACTTTGGCTCCCGAGGCCAGTTCGAACTGGTCGCAGATGCTCATCAGTCTGCGCACGGACAGCGAATCTGAGCAGAAGACGGCGACGTCATCCATGTACAGGGAGGTTTTCACCTGAGTGCATCCACTGCCTGGGATAGTCACCCCTCTTATGCTCGCATCCATCCTAATAGACTCAGCAAAGGGTTCAATACAGCAAACAAACAAGACCGGGGAGAGAGGACAGCCCGGTCTGACTCCAGATTGGATCGGGAAACTTTCCAATTCCCACCCATTGATTGAAACTGCGCTACTGATGTTTGTGGAGAGCAGTTTGATCCAATTGCAGATTCCCTCCCCAAACCCCATTTTGGAAAGCACGTCCATCATGTATGTGTGCAATATCCTGTCAAAAGCCTTCTCCTGGTCCAGGCTGATGAGGCAGGTGTCCACCCTCCTGTCCCGTACATAGGCGATCGTATCCCTGAGTAGCACGATACTATCAGAGATCTTCCTGCCTGGTACAGTACAGGTCTGATCAGGGTGGATCACCAACTCCAGAGCAGACTTGAATCGACTGGCTATGACTTTGTACAGAATCTTGTAGTCAACATTAAGCAGTGAGATGGGCCGCCAATTTCTCATTTCTGCCCTCTCCCCCTTCCGCTTGTAGATGAGGGTGATGATGTCTTTCCTCATGGAGTCTGGCATGCTGCGGGCCAGGAGCATACTCTCGTATACTTCCAGCAGGTCCGGGCTGACCCAGTCCCACAGGGCCGAATACAACTCAACCGCTAAGCCGTCGCTTCTGGGAGTTTTACTTGTCTTGAAGGATCCGACGGCCTTTGTCAGCTCGTCCAGAGTTTGCGGCTTGTCCAGTCTCTCCCTCCTGCTGTTATCTAAGACCTCTGTGATAGATGACAGGAAGGACTGGGAG